>NC_048266.2:40138025-40146511 GCF_005286985.2 Setaria viridis | reverse complement strand
CCCTAAACCCTAAACCCTAAACCCTAAACCCTAAACCCTAAACCCTAAACCCTAAACCCTAAACCCTAAACCCTAAACCCTAAACCCTAAACCCTAAACCCTAAACCCTAAACCCTAAACCCTAAACCCTAAACCCTAAACCCTAAACCCTAAACCCTAAACCCTAAACCCTAAACCCTAAACCCTAAACCCTAAACCCTAAACCCTAAACCCTAAACCCTAAACCCTAAACCCTAAACCCTAAACCCTAAACCCTAAACCCTAAACCCTAAACCCTAAACCCTAAACCCTAAACCCTAAACCCTAAACCCTAAACCCTAAACCCTAAACCCTAAACCCTAAACCCTAAACCCTAAACCCTAAACCCTAAACCCTAAACCCTAAACCCTAAACCCTAAACCCTAAACCCTAAACCCTAAACCCTAAACCCTAAACCCTAAACCCTAAACCCTAAACCCTAAACCCTAAACCCTAAACCCTAAACCCTAAACCCTAAACCCTAAACCCTAAACCCTAAACCCTAAACCCTAAACCCTAAACCCTAAACCCTAACCCTAAACCCTAAACCCTAAACCCTAAACCCTAAACCCTAAACCCTAAACCCTAAACCCTAAACCCTAAACCCTAAACCCTAAACCCTAAACCCTAAACCCTAAACCCTAAACCCTAAACCCTAAACCCTAAACCCTAAACCCTAAACCCTAAACCCTAAACCCTAAACCCTAAACCCTAAACCCTAAACCCTAAACCCTAAACCCTAAACCCTAAACCCTAAACCCTAAACCCTAAACCCTAAACCCTAAACCCTAAACCCTAAACCCTAAACCCTAAACCCTAAACCCTAAACCCTAAACCCTAAACCCTAAACCCTAAACCCTAAACCCTAAACCCTAAACCCTAAACCCTAAACCCTAAACCCTAAACCCTAAACCCTAAACCCTAAACCCTAAACCCTAAACCCTAAACCCTAAACCCTAAACCCTAAACCCTAAACCCTAAACCCTAAACCCTAAACCCTAAACCCTAAACCCTAAACCCTAAACCCTAAACCCTAAACCCTAAACCCTAAACCCTAAACCCTAAACCCTAAACCCTAAACCCTAAACCCTAAACCCTAAACCCTAAACCCTAAACCCTAAACCCTAAACCCTAAACCCTAAACCCTAAACCCTAAACCCTAAACCCTAAACCCTAAACCCTAAACCCTAAACCCTAAACCCTAAACCCTAAACCCTAAACCCTAAACCCTAAACCCTAAACCCTAAACCCTAAACCCTAAACCCTAAACCCTAAACCCTAAACCCTAAACCCTAAACCCTAAACCCTAAACCCTAAACCCTAAACCCTAAACCCTAAACCCTAAACCCTAAACCCTAAACCCTAAACCCTAAACCCTAAACCCTAAACCCTAAACCCTAAACCCTAAACCCTAAACCCTAAACCCTAAACCCTAAACCCTAAACCCTAAACCCTAAACCCTAAACCCTAAACCCTAAACCCTAAACCCTAAACCCTAAACCCTAAACCCTAAACCCTAAACCCTAAACCCTAAACCCTAAACCCTAAACCCTAAACCCTAAACCCTAAACCCTAAACCCTAAACCCTAAACCCTAAACCCTAAACCCTAAACCCTAAACCCTAAACCCTAAACCCTAACCCTAAACCCTAAACCCTAAACCCTAAACCCTAAACCCTAAACCCTAAACCCTAAACCCTAAACCCTAAACCCTAAACCCTAAACCCTAAACCCTAAACCCTAAACCCTAAACCCTAAACCCTAAACCCTAAACCCTAAACCCTAAACCCTAAACCCTAAACCCTAAACCCTAAACCCTAAACCCTAAACCCTAAACCCTAAACCCTAAACCCTAAACCCTAAACCCTAAACCCTAAACCCTAAACCCTAAACCCTAAACCCTAAACCCTAAACCCTAAACCCTAAACCCTAAACCCTAAACCCTAAACCCTAAACCCTAAACCCTAAACCCTAAACCCTAAACCCTAAACCCTAAACCCTAAACCCTAAACCCTAAACCCTAAACCCTAACCCTAAACCCTAAACCCTAAACCCTAAACCCTAAACCCTAAACCCTAAACCCTAAACCCTAAACCCTAAACCCTAAACCCTAAACCCTAAACCCTAAACCCTAAACCCTAAACCCTAAACCCTAAACCCTAAACCCTAAACCCTAAACCCTAAACCCTAAACCCTAAACCCTAAACCCTAAACCCTAAACCCTAAACCCTAAACCCTAAACCCTAAACCCTAAACCCTAAACCCTAAACCCTAAACCCTAAACCCTAAACCCTAAACCCTAAACCCTAAACCCTAAACCCTAAACCCTAAACCCTAAACCCTAAACCCTAAACCCTAAACCCTAAACCCTAAACCCTAAACCCTAAACCCTAAACCCTAAACCCTAAACCCTAAACCCTAAACCCTAAACCCTAAACCCTAAACCCTAAACCCTAAACCCTAAACCCTAAACCCTAAACCCTAAACCCTAAACCCTAAACCCTAAACCCTAAACCCTAAACCCTAAACCCTAAACCCTAAACCCTAAACCCTAAACCCTAAACCCTAAACCCTAAACCCTAAACCCTAAACCCTAAACCCTAAACCCTAAACCCTAAACCCTAAACCCTAAACCCTAAACCCTAAACCCTAAACCCTAAACCCTAACCCTAAACCCTAAACCCTAAACCCTAAACCCTAAACCCTAAACCCTAAACCCTAAACCCTAAACCCTAAACCCTAAACCCTAAACCCTAAACCCTAAACCCTAAACCCTAAACCCTAAACCCTAAACCCTAAACCCTAAACCCTAAACCCTAAACCCTAAACCCTAAACCCTAAACCCTAAACCCTAAACCCTAAACCCTAAACCCTAAACCCTAAACCCTAAACCCTAAACCCTAAACCCTAAACCCTAAACCCTAAACCCTAAACCCTAAACCCTAAACCCTAAACCCTAAACCCTAAACCCTAAACCCTAAACCCTAAACCCTAAACCCTAAACCCTAAACCCTAAACCCTAAACCCTAAACCCTAAACCCTAAACCCTAAACCCTAAACCCTAAACCCTAAACCCTAAACCCTAAACCCTAAACCCTAAACCCTAAACCCTAAACCCTAAACCCTAAACCCTAAACCCTAAACCCTAAACCCTAAACCCTAAACCCTAAACCCTAAACCCTAAACCCTAAACCCTAAACCCTAAACCCTAAACCCTAAACCCTAAACCCTAAACCCTAAACCCTAAACCCTAAACCCTAAACCCTAAACCCTAAACCCTAAACCCTAAACCCTAAACCCTAAACCCTAAACCCTAAACCCTAAACCCTAAACCCTAAACCCTAAACCCTAAACCCTAAACCCTAAACCCTAAACCCTAAACCCTAAACCCTAAACCCTAAACCCTAAACCCTAAACCCTAAACCCTAAACCCTAAACCCTAAACCCTAACCCTAAACCCTAAACCCTAAACCCTAAACCCTAAACCCTAAACCCTAAACCCTAAACCCTAAACCCTAAACCCTAAACCCTAAACCCTAAACCCTAAACCCTAAACCCTAAACCCTAAACCCTAAACCCTAAACCCTAAACCCTAAACCCTAAACCCTAAACCCTAAACCCTAAACCCTAAACCCTAAACCCTAAACCCTAAACCCTAAACCCTAAACCCTAAACCCTAAACCCTAAACCCTAAACCCTAAACCCTAAACCCTAAACCCTAAACCCTAAACCCTAAACCCTAAACCCTAAACCCTAAACCCTAAACCCTAAACCCTAAACCCTAAACCCTAAACCCTAAACCCTAAACCCTAAACCCTAAACCCTAAACCCTAAACCCTAAACCCTAAACCCTAAACCCTAAACCCTAAACCCTAAACCCTAAACCCTAAACCCTAAACCCTAAACCCTAAACCCTAAACCCTAAACCCTAAACCCTAAACCCTAAACCCTAAACCCTAAACCCTAAACCCTAAACCCTAAACCCTAAACCCTAAACCCTAAACCCTAAACCCTAAACCCTAAACCCTAAACCCTAAACCCTAAACCCTAAACCCTAAACCCTAAACCCTAAACCCTAAACCCTAAACCCTAAACCCTAAACCCTAAACCCTAAACCCTAAACCCTAAACCCTAAACCCTAAACCCTAAACCCTAAACCCTAAACCCTAAACCCTAAACCCTAAACCCTAAACCCTAAACCCTAAACCCTAAACCCTAAACCCTAAACCCTAAACCCTAAACCCTAAACCCTAAACCCTAAACCCTAAACCCTAAACCCTAAACCCTAAACCCTAAACCCTAAACCCTAAACCCTAAACCCTAAACCCTAAACCCTAAACCCTAAACCCTAAACCCTAAACCCTAAACCCTAAACCCTAAACCCTAAACCCTAAACCCTAAACCCTAAACCCTAAACCCTAAACCCTAAACCCTAAACCCTAAACCCTAAACCCTAAACCCTAAACCCTAAACCCTAAACCCTAAACCCTAAACCCTAAACCCTAAACCCTAAACCCTAAACCCTAAACCCTAAACCCTAAACCCTAAACCCTAAACCCTAAACCCTAAACCCTAAACCCTAAACCCTAAACCCTAAACCCTAAACCCTAAACCCTAAACCCTAAACCCTAAACCCTAAACCCTAAACCCTAAACCCTAAACCCTAAACCCTAAACCCTAAACCCTAAACCCTAAACCCTAAACCCTAAACCCTAAACCCTAAACCCTAAACCCTAAACCCTAAACCCTAAACCCTAAACCCTAAACCCTAAACCCTAAACCCTAAACCCTAAACCCTAAACCCTAAACCCTAAACCCTAAACCCTAAACCCTAAACCCTAAACCCTAAACCCTAAACCCTAAACCCTAAACCCTAAACCCTAAACCCTAAACCCTAAACCCTAAACCCTAAACCCTAAACCCTAAACCCTAAACCCTAAACCCTAAACCCTAAACCCTAAACCCTAAACCCTAAACCCTAAACCCTAAACCCTAAACCCTAAACCCTAAACCCTAAACCCTAAACCCTAAACCCTAAACCCTAAACCCTAAACCCTAAACCCTAAACCCTAAACCCTAAACCCTAAACCCTAACCCTAAACCCTAAACCCTAAACCCTAAACCCTAAACCCTAAACCCTAAACCCTAAACCCTAAACCCTAAACCCTAAACCCTAAACCCTAAACCCTAAACCCTAAACCCTAAACCCTAAACCCTAAACCCTAAACCCTAAACCCTAAACCCTAAACCCTAAACCCTAAACCCTAAACCCTAAACCCTAAACCCTAAACCCTAAACCCTAAACCCTAAACCCTAAACCCTAAACCCTAAACCCTAAACCCTAAACCCTAAACCCTAAACCCTAAACCCTAAACCCTAAACCCTAAACCCTAAACCCTAAACCCTAAACCCTAAACCCTAAACCCTAAACCCTAAACCCTAAACCCTAAACCCTAAACCCTAAACCCTAAACCCTAAACCCTAAACCCTAAACCCTAAACCCTAAACCCTAAACCCTAAACCCTAAACCCTAAACCCTAAACCCTAAACCCTAAACCCTAAACCCTAAACCCTAAACCCTAAACCCTAAACCCTAAACCCTAAACCCTAAACCCTAAACCCTAAACCCTAAACCCTAAACCCTAAACCCTAAACCCTAAACCCTAAACCCTAAACCCTAAACCCTAAACCCTAAACCCTAAACCCTAAACCCTAAACCCTAAACCCTAAACCCTAAACCCTAAACCCTAAACCCTAAACCCTAAACCCTAAACCCTAAACCCTAAACCCTAAACCCTAAACCCTAAACCCTAAACCCTAAACCCTAAACCCTAAACCCTAAACCCTAAACCCTAAACCCTAAACCCTAAACCCTAAACCCTAAACCCTAAACCCTAAACCCTAAACCCTAAACCCTAAACCCTAAACCCTAAACCCTAAACCCTAAACCCTAAACCCTAAACCCTAAACCCTAAACCCTAAACCCTAAACCCTAAACCCTAAACCCTAAACCCTAAACCCTAAACCCTAACCCTAAACCCTAAACCCTAAACCCTAAACCCTAAACCCTAAACCCTAAACCCTAAACCCTAAACCCTAAACCCTAAACCCTAAACCCTAAACCCTAAACCCTAAACCCTAAACCCTAAACCCTAAACCCTAAACCCTAAACCCTAAACCCTAAACCCTAAACCCTAAACCCTAAACCCTAAACCCTAAACCCTAAACCCTAAACCCTAAACCCTAAACCCTAAACCCTAAACCCTAAACCCTAAACCCTAAACCCTAAACCCTAAACCCTAAACCCTAAACCCTAAACCCTAAACCCTAAACCCTAAACCCTAAACCCTAAACCCTAAACCCTAAACCCTAAACCCTAAACCCTAAACCCTAAACCCTAAACCCTAAACCCTAAACCCTAAACCCTAAACCCTAAACCCTAAACCCTAAACCCTAAACCCTAAACCCTAAACCCTAAACCCTAAACCCTAAACCCTAAACCCTAAACCCTAAACCCTAAACCCTAAACCCTAAACCCTAAACCCTAAACCCTAAACCCTAAACCCTAAACCCTAAACCCTAAACCCTAAACCCTAAACCCTAAACCCTAAACCCTAAACCCTAAACCCTAAACCCTAAACCCTAAACCCTAAAAACCCTAAACCCTAAACCCTAAACCCTAAACCCTAAACCCTAAACCCTAAACCCTAAACCCTAAACCCTAAACCCTAAACCCTAAACCCTAAACCCTAAACCCTAAACCCTAAACCCTAAACCCTAAACCCTAAACCCTAAACCCTAAACCCTAAACCCTAAACCCTAAACCCTAAACCCTAAACCCTAAACCCTAAACCCTAAACCCTAAACCCTAAACCCTAAACCCTAAACCCTAAACCCTAAACCCTAAACCCTAAACCCTAAACCCTAAACCCTAAACCCTAAACCCTAAACCCTAAACCCTAAACCCTAAACCCTAAACCCTAAACCCTAAACCCTAAACCCTAAACCCTAAACCCTAAACCCTAAAACCCTAAACCCTAAACCCTAAACCCTAAACCCTAAACCCTAAACCCTAAACCCTAAACCCTAAACCCTAAACCCTAAACCCTAAACCCTAAACCCTAAACCCTAAACCCTAAACCCTAAACCCTAAACCCTAAACCCTAAACCCTAAACCCTAAACCCTAAACCCTAAACCCTAAACCCTAAACCCTAAACCCTAAACCCTAAACCCTAAACCCTAAACCCTAAACCCTAAACCCTAAACCCTAAACCCTAAACCCTAAACCCTAAACCCTAAACCCTAAACCCTAAACCCTAAACCCTAAACCCTAAACCCTAAACCCTAAACCCTAAACCCTAAACCCTAAACCCTAAACCCTAAACCCTAAACCCTAAACCCTAAACCCTAAACCCTAAACCCTAAACCCTAAACCCTAAACCCTAAACCCTAAACCCTAAACCCTAAACCCTAAACCCTAAACCCTAAACCCTAAACCCTAAACCCTAAACCCTAAACCCTAAACCCTAAACCCTAAACCCTAAACCCTAAACCCTAAACCCTAAACCCTAAACCCTAAACCCTAAACCCTAAACCCTAAACCCTAAACCCTAAACCCTAAACCCTAAACCCTAAACCCTAAACCCTAAACCCTAAACCCTAAACCCTAAACCCTAAACCCTAAACCCTAAACCCTAAACCCTAAACCCTAAACCCTAAACCCTAAACCCTAAACCCTAAACCCTAAACCCTAAACCCTAAACCCTAAACCCTAAACCCTAAACCCTAAACCCTAAACCCTAAACCCTAAACCCTAAACCCTAAACCCTAAACCCTAAACCCTAAACCCTAAACCCTAAACCCTAAACCCTAAACCCTAAACCCTAAACCCTAAACCCTAAACCCTAAACCCTAAACCCTAAACCCTAAACCCTAAACCCTAAACCCTAAACCCTAAACCCTAAACCCTAAACCCTAAACCCTAAACCCTAAACCCTAAACCCTAAACCCTAAACCCTAAACCCTAAACCCTAAACCCTAAACCCTAAACCCTAAACCCTAAACCCTAAACCCTAAACCCTAAACCCTAAACCCTAAACCCTAAACCCTAAACCCTAAACCCTAAACCCTAAACCCTAAACCCTAACCCTAAACCCTAAACCCTAAACCCTAAACCCTAAACCCTAAACCCTAAACCCTAAACCCTAAACCCTAAACCCTAAACCCTAAACCCTAAACCCTAAACCCTAAACCCTAAACCCTAAACCCTAAACCCTAAACCCTAAACCCTAAACCCTAAACCCTAAACCCTAAACCCTAAACCCTAAACCCTAAACCCTAAACCCTAAACCCTAAACCCTAAACCCTAAACCCTAAACCCTAAACCCTAAACCCTAAACCCTAAACCCTAAACCCTAAACCCTAAACCCTAAACCCTAAACCCTAAACCCTAAACCCTAAACCCTAAA
>NC_048266.2:40075525-40133025 GCF_005286985.2 Setaria viridis | reverse complement strand
CACGGGCAGGGGCCTGCTGCTTTATTATTTGCCCTTTGAAATAATGCATCTCTCACCTGTTCCTCAGTAAAAGTTAATGTTAACAACTCTTTTTTCAGCTCGGACCCTTGAGGGACATCCAGATATCATCTACCTGAGCTTCATCTGCGGTCACATGGTTTGTCTCGGTGGACCAAATAATTTTTTTGTAATGAATTATTTTAGCTCTCCATCACCACAAAATTATCCCTTCTCATGTTACAACCGATAAATACGAGTCTTTCCATGCCAAGGTGTATAGAGCAATTATACTTAGCGGCCATAAGTTGCCAAGGAAAATATTAGAGAGAATAATCTATTTGGCACTGAAACAAATCAGTCTTCCGTATGTGGCACTTGGAAATTTGAACTTCCTTATCTGGCACCAAGTTGAAATTTCTTTCCGTAAATGGCACTGCTGTCCATTTGGGCCATCCATCCGTGAGTTGACTCTGTTGGCCATCTTAGTTTTTTTTTTCCGAAATACCAAAATGCCCCTCGCTTGGTCCCACGCGGCAGGTCTCCTGTTATAATCACAAATGGACCACGCGGCACGTCTCTGGTCCATCCCCACGTTTTCGACCCCCGTTGGTGGTGTGGACAATTTCGGCCTAACCGTGACCTATATCACATGATTTCATAGCCGAAAACGCATCCGGAGTCCATTTTCACGTCTTCGGTCCATCCCCCACGTTTTCGACGCCGGTTGCCGGTGTGGCCATTTTCGGGCTAACCGTGACCAATAGCACAAAATTTCTTGGCCGAAAACGCGTCCGAAAGCTATTTTCACGTCTTCGGTCCATCCCCCACGATTTTAACCCCGGTTGCCGGTGTGGCCGTTTTCGGGCTAACCGTGACCTATAGCACACGATTTGATGGCCGAACACACGTCCGGAGGCCATTTTCACGTCTTCCGTTGATCCCCCACGGTTTGAACCCCGGTTGCCTGTGTGGCCGTTTTCGGGCGAACCGTGACCTATAGCACACGATTTCATGGCCGAAAATACGTCTGGAGGCCATTTTCACGTCTTCGGTGGATCCCCCACTTTTTCGACCCTGGTTGTTGGTGTGGCCATTTTTGGGAAAACCGTGACAGCACACGATTTCATTGTCGAAATCAAGTTCGGAGGCCATTTTCACGTCTTCGGTCCATCCCCACATTTTCGACCCCCGTTGGTGGTGTCGACGTTTTCGGGCAAACCGTGACCTATAGCACACGATTTCATGGCCGAACACGCGTCCGGAGACCAATTTCATGTCTTCAATTCACCCCCCTCGTTTTCGACCCCGGTTGTCGGTGTGGCCGTTTTCGGGCTAACCGTGACCTATAGCACACGATTTCATGGATGAACACGCGTCCCGAGGCCATTTTCATGTCTTCGTTCCATCCCCACATTTTCGACCCCCGTTGGTGGTGTCGACGTTTTCGGGCGAACCGTGACCTATAGCACACGATTTCATGGCCGAACACGCGTCCGGAGACCAATTTATGTCTTCGATTCATCCCCCTCGTTTTCGACCCCGGTTGTCGGTGTGGCCGTTTTTGGGCTAATCGTGACCTATAGCACACGATTTCATGGCCGAAAACGCGTCCGGAGGCCATTTTCACGTCTTCGGTCCATCCCCCACGTTTTCGACGCCGGTTGCCGGTGTGGCTGTTTTCAGGCTAACCGTGACCTATAGCACACGATTTCATGGCCGAAAACACGTCCGGAGGCCATTTTCACGTCTTCGGTGGATCCTCCACTTTTTCGACCCTGGTTGCTGGTGTGGCCGTTTCGTTGACCTATAGCACACGATTTCATGGTCGAAAACGAGTCCGGAGGCCATTTTCACGTCTTCGGCATCGACACATTTTCGACGCCGGTTGTCGGAATGGCCATTTTCAGGCTAACCCTGACCTATAGCACACAATGAAAACGAGTTCGGAGGCCATTTTCACATCTCTGGTCCATTCCCACGTTTTTGACCCCCGTTGGTGGTGTGGACATTTTCGGCCTAACCGTGACCTATATCACATGATTTCATGGCCGAAAACAAGTCCGGAGTCCATTTTCACGTCTTCGGTCCATCCCCCACGTTTTCGACGCCGGTTGCCGGTGTGGCCATTTTCGGGCTAACCGTGACCAATAGCACAAAATTTCTTGGCCGAAAACGCGTCCGAAGGCCATTTTCACGTCTTCGGTCCATCCCCCACAGTTTTGACCCCGGTTGCTGGTGTGGCCATTTTCGGGCTAACCGTGACCTGTAGCACACGATTTGATGGCCGAACACGCGTCCGGAGGCCATTTTCACGTCTTCCGTTAATCCCCCACGGTTTGAACCCTAGTTGCCTGTGTGGCCGTTTTCGGGCGAACCGTGACCTATAGCACACGATTTCATGGCCGAAAATACGTCTGGAGGCCATTTTCACGTCTTCGGTGGATCCCCCACTTTTTTGACCCTGGTTGTTGGTGGGGCCATTTTTGGGCAAACCGTGACAGCACACGATTTCATTGTCGAAATCAAGTTCGGAGGCCATTTTCACATCTTCGGTTCATCACCACGTTTTTCACCCTGGTTGCGGTGTGGCCATTTTCGGGCTAACCGTGACCTATAGGACACGTTTTCATGGCCGAAAACTAGTTCGGAGGCCATTTTCACATCTTCGGTCCATCCCCACATTTTCGACCCCCGTTGGTGGTGTCGACGTTTTCGGGCGAACCGTCACCTATAGCACATGGTTTCATGGCCGAACACGCATCCGGAGACCAATTTCATGTCTTCGATTCATCCCTCTCGTTTTTGACCCCGGTTGTCGATGTGGCTGTTTTCGGGCTAACCGTGACCTATAGCACACGATTTGATGGCCGAACACGCCTCCGGAGGCCATTTTCATGTCTTCGTTCCATCCCCACATTTTCGACCCCCGTTGGTGGTGTCGACGTTTTCGGGCTAACCGTGACCTATAGCACACGATTTCAAGGCCGAACACGCGTCCAGAGACCAATTTCATGTCTTCGATTCATCCCCCTCGTTTTCGACCCCGGTTGTCGGTGTGGCCGTTTTCGGGCTAACCGTGACCTATAGCACACGATTTCATGGCCGAAAACGCGTCCGGAGGCCATTTTCACGTCTTTGGTCCATCCCCCACGTTTTCGACGCCGGTTGCCGGTGTGGCAGTTTTCAGGCTAACCGTGACCTATAGCACACGATTTCATGGCCGAAAACGCGTCCGGAGGCCATTTTCACGTCTTCGGTCCATCCCCCACGTTTTCGACGCCGGTTGCCGGTGTGGCTGTTTTCAGGCTAACCGTGACCTATATCACACGATTTCATGGCCGGAAACACGTCCGGAGGCCATTTTCACGTCTTCGGTGGATCCCCCACTTTTTCGACCCTGGTTGCTGGTGTGGCCGTTTCGTTGACCTATAGCACACGATTTCATGGTCGAGAACGAGTTCGGAGGCCATTTTCACGTCTTCGGCATCGACACGTTTTTGATGCCGGTTGCCGGAATGGCCATTTTCACGCTAACCCTGACCTATAGCACACAATGAAAACGAGTTCGGAGGCCATTTTCACGTCTTTGGTCCATCCCCATGTTTTCGACCCCCGTTGGTGGTGTCAACATTTTCGGCCTAACCGTGACCTATATCACATGATTTCATGGCCGAAGACGCGTCCGGAGGCCATTTTCACGTTTTCGGTCCATCCCCCACGTTTTCGATGCCGGTTGCCGGTGTGGCCATTTTCCGGCTAACTGTGACCAATAGCACAAAATTTCTTGGCCGAAAACGCGTCCGAAGGCCATTTTCACGCCTTCGGTCCATCCCCCACGGTTTTGACCCCGGTTGCCGGTGTTGCCGTTTTCGGGCTAACCGTGACCTATGCACACGATTTGACGGCCGAACACGTGACCGGAGGCCATTTTCACATCTTCGGTCCATCCCCCACGGTTTGAACCCTGGTTGCCTGTGTGGCCGTTTTCGGACGAACCGTGACCTTTAGCACACGATGTCATGGCCGAAAATACGTCTGGAGGCTATTTTCACGTCTTCGGTGGATCCCCCACTTTTTCGACCCCGGTTGTTGGTGTGGCCATTTTTGGGCGAACCGTATTAGCACACGATTTCATGGTCGAAAACAAGTTCGGAGGCCATTTTCACGTCTTCGGTCCATCCCCACATTTTTCACCCTGGTTGCGGTGTGGCCATTTTCGGGCCAACCGTGACCTATAGCAAACGTTTTCATGGCCGAAAACTAGTCTGGAGGCTATTTTCACGTCTTCGGTCCATCCCCACATTTTCGACCCCCGTTGGTGGTGTCGACGTTTTCGGGCAAACCGTGACCTATAGCACACGATTTCATGGCCGAGCACGTGTCCGGAGACCAATTTGATGTCTTCGATTCATCCCCCTCGTTTTTGACCCCGGTTGTCGGTGTGGCCGTTTTCGGGCTAACCGTGACCTATAGCACACGATTTCATGGCCGAACACGCGTCCGGAGGCCATTTTCATGTGTTCGGTCCATCCCCACATTTTCGACCCCCGTTGGTGGTGTCGACGTTTTCAGGCTAACCGTGACCTATAGCACACGATTTCATGGCCGAACACGCGTCCGGAGACCAATTTCATGTCTTCGATTCATCCCCCTCGTTTTCGACCCCACTTGTCGGTGTGGCCGTTTGTGGCCTAACCGTGACCAATAGCACACAATTTCTTGGCCGAAAACACGTCCGAAGGCCATTTTCACGCCTTCGGTCCATCCCCCACGTTTTCGACGCCGGTTGCCGGTGTGGCCGTTTTCGGGCTAACCGTGACCTATAGCACACGACTTGACGGCCGAACACGCGTCCGGAGGCCATTTTCACGTCTTCCCTTGATCCCCCACGGTTTGAACCCCGGTTGCTGGTGTGGCCATTTTCAGGCAAACCATGACCTATAGCACACGATTTCATGGTCGAAAACAAGTTTAGAGGCCATTTTCACGTCTTCGGTCCATCCCCACGTTTTTCACCCTAGTTGCGGTGTGGCCATTTTCGGGCTAACCGTGACCTACAGCACACGTTTTCATGGCCGAAAACTAGACTGGAGGCCATTTTCATGTCTTCGGTCCATCCCCACATTTTCGACCCCCGTTGGTGGTGTTGACGTTTTCGGGCTAACCGTGACCAATAGCCCACGATTTCATGGCCGAACACGCGTCTGGAGGCCATTTTCATGTCTTCGATTCATCCCCCTCGTTTTCGACCCCGGTTGTCGGTGTGGCCGTTTTCGAGCTAACCGTCACCTATAGCACATGATTTCATGGCCGAACACGCGTCCGGAGGCCATTTTCATGTCTTCGGTCCATCCCCACATTTTCGACCCCCGTTGGTGGTGTCGACGTTTTCGGGCTAACCGTGACCTATATATAGCACACGATTTCATGGCCGAACACGTGTCCGGAGGCCATTTTCGTGTCTTCGATGCATCCCCCTCGTTTTCGACCCCGGTTGTCGGTGTGGCCGTTTTCGGGCTAACCGTGACCTATAGCACACGATTTCATGGCCGAACACGCGTCCGGAGGCCATTTTCATGTGTTTGGTCCATCCCCACATTTTCGACCCCCGTTGGTGGTGTCGACGTTTTCACGCTAACCGTGACCTATAGCACACGATTTCATGGCCGAACTCGCGTCCGGAGACCAATTTCATGTCTTTGATTCATCCCCCTCGTTTTCGACCCCACTTGTCGGTGTGGCCGTTTTCGGGCTAACCGTGACCAATAGCACACAATTTCTTGGCCGAAAACACGTCTGAAGGCCATTTTCACGCCTTCGGTCCATCCCCCACGTTTTCGACGCCGGTGGCCGGTGTGGCCGTTTTCGGGCTAACTGTGACCTATAGCACACGACTTGACAGCCGAACACGCGTCCGGAGGCCATTTTCACGTCTTCCCTTGATCCCCCACGGTTTGAACCCCGGTTGCTGGTGTGGCCATTTTCAGGCAAACCATGACCTATAACACACGATTTCATGGTCGAAAACAAGTTTAGAGGCCATTTTCACGTCTTCGGTCCATCCCCATGTTTTTCACCCTAGTTGCGGTGTGGCCATTTTCGGGCTAACCGTGACCTATAGCACACGTTTTCATGGCCGAAAACTAGACTGGAGGCCATTTTCATGTCTTCGGTCCATCCCCACATTTTCGACCCCCGTTGGTGGTGTTGACGTTTTCGGGCTAACCGTGACCAATAGCCCACGATTTCATGGCCGAACACGCGTCTGGAGGCCATTTTCATGTCTTCGATTCATCCCCCTCGTTTTCGACTCCGGTTGTCGGTGTGGCCGTTTTCGGGCTAACCGTCACCTATAGCACACGATTTCATGGCCGAACACGCGTTCGGAGGCCATTTTCATGTCTTCGGTCATTCCCCACATTTTCGACCCCCGTTGGTGGTGTCGACGTTTTCGGGCTAACCGTGACCTATATATAGCACACGATTTCATGGCCGAACACGCGTCCGGAGGCCATTTTCGTGTCTTCGATGCATCCCCCTCGTTTTCGACCCTGGTTGTCGGTGTGGCCGTTTTCGGGCTAACCGTGACTTATAGCACACGATTTCATGGCAGAAAACACATCCAGAGGCCATTTTCACGTCTTCGGTGGATGCCCCACGTTTTTGACCCTGGTTGCTAGTGTGGCCGTTTCGTTGACCTATAGCACACGATTTCATGGTCGAAAAGTCCGGAGGCCATTTTCACGTCTTCGGTCCATTGACACATTTTCGACGCCGGTTGCCGGAATGGCCATTTTCAGGCTAACCCTGACCTATAGCACACAATGAAAACGAGTTCGGAGGCCATTTTCACGTCTTTGGTCCATCCCCACGTTTTCGACCCCCGTTGGTGGTGTGGACATTTTCGGCCTAACCGTGACCTATATCACATGATTTCATGGCCGAAAACGCGTTCGGAGTCCATTTTCACGTCTTCGGTCCATCCCCCACGTTTTTGACGCCGCTTGCCGGTGTGGCCATTTTCGGGCTAACCGTGACCAATAGCACAAAATTTCTTGGCCGAAAACGCGTTCGAAGGCCATTTTCACGTCTTCGGTCCATCCCCCACGGTTTTGACCCCGGTTGCCGGTGTGGCCGTTTTCTGGCTAACCGTGACCTATAGCAGACGATTTCATGGTCGAAAATGAGTCCGGAGGCCATTTTCACATCTTCGGTCCATTGACACGTTTTTGACGCCGGTTGCCGGAATGGCCATTTTTAGGCTAACCCTGGCCTATAGCACACAATTTCATGGCCGAAAACGAGTTCGGAGGCCATTTTCAGGTCTTTCGTCCGTCCCCACGTTTTCGACCCCCGTTGGTGGTGTGGACATTTTTGGGCTAACCGTGACCTATATCACATGATTTCATGGCCGAAAACGCGTCCGGAGGCCACTTTAACGTCTTCGGTTCATCCCCCACGTTTTCGACGCCGGTTGCCGGTATGGCCATTTTCAATCTAACCGTGACCAATAGCACACGATTTCTTGGCCGAAAACGCGTCCGAAGGCCATTTTCACGTCTTCGGTCCATCCCCCACGGTTTCGACCCTCGTTGCCGGTGTGGCCGTTTTCGTGCTAACCGTGACCTGTAGCACAAGATTTGATGGCTGAACATGCGTCCGGAGGCCATTTTCACGTCTTCCGTTGATCCCCCACGGTTTGAACCCTGGTTGCCTGTGTGGCCGTTTTCGGGCGAACCGTGACCTATAGCACACGATTTCATGGCCGAAAATACGTCCGGAGGCCATTTTCACGTCTTCGGTGGATCCCCCACTTTTTCGACCCCGGTTGTTGGTGTGGACATTTTCGGGCAAACCGTGAGAGCACACAATTTCATGGTCGAAAACAAGTTCGGAGGCCATTTTCACATCTTCGGTCCATCCCCACGTTTTTCACCCTGGTTATTGTGTGGCCATTTTCGGGCTAACCGTGACCTATACGACACGTTTTCATGGCTGAAAACTAGTCCGGAGGCCATTTTCATGTCTTCGGTCCATCCCCACATTTTCGACCCCCGTCGGTGGTGTTGACGTTTTCGGGCTAACCGTGACCTATAGCACACGATTTCATGTCCGAACACGCGTCCGGAGACTAATTTCATGTCTTCGATTCACCCCCCTCGTTTTCGACCCCGGTTGTCGGTGTGGCCGTTTTCGGGCTAACCGTGACCTATAGCACACGATTCCATGGCCGAACACGCGTCCGGAGGCCATTTCCATGTCTTCGGTCCATCCTCACATTTTCGACCCCCGTTGGTGGTGTGGACGTTTTCGGGCTAACCGTGACCTATAGCACACGATTTCATGGCTGAACACGCGTCTGGAGGCCATTTTCGTGTCTTCGATGCATCCCCCTCGTTTTCGACCCCGGTTGTCGGTGTGGCCGTTTTCTGGCTAACCGTGACCTATAGCACACGATTTCATGGCCGAAAACGCATCCGGAGGCCACTTTCACATCTTCGGTCCATCCCCCACGTTTCCGATGCCGGTTGCCGGTGTGGCTGTTTTTAGGCTAACCGTGACCTATAGCACACGATTTCATGGTCGAAAACGAGTCCGGAGGCCATTTTCATGTCTTCGGCATCGACACGTTTTTGACGCCGGTTACCGGAATGGCCATTTTCAGGCTAACGCTGACCTATGGCACACAATGAAAACGAGTTCGGAGGCCATTTTCACGTCTTTGGTCCATCCCCACGTTTTCGACCCCCGTTGGTGGTGTGGACATTTTCGGCCTAACCGTGATCTATATCACATGAATTCATGGCCGAAAACGCGTCCGGAGGCCATTTGCACGTCTTCGGTCCATCCCCCACGTTTTCGACGCCGGTTGCCGGTGTGGCCATTTTCGGGCTAACCGTGACCAATAGCACACAATTTCTTGGCCGAAAACTCGTCCGAAGGCCATTTTCACGTCTTCGGTCCTTCCCCCACGGTTTTGACCCCGGTTGCCAGTGTGGCCATTTTCGGGCTAACCGTGACCTATAGCACATGATTTGACGGCCGAACACGCGTCTGGAGGCCATTTTCACGTCTTCCGTTGATCCCCCACGGTTTGAACCACGGTTGCCTGTGTGGCCATTTTCGGGCGAACCGTGACCTATAGCACACGATTTCATGGCCGAACACGCGTCTGGAGGCCATTTTCATGTCTTCGATTCATCCCCCTCGTTTTCGACCCCGGTTGTCGGTGTGGCCGTTTTCGGGCTAACCGTGACCTATAGCACATGATTTCATGGCCGAACACGCGTCCGGAGGCTATTTTCATGTCTTCGGTCCATCCCCACATTTTCGACCCCCGTTGGTGGTGTGGACGTTTTCGGGCTAACAGTGACCTATAGCACACGATTTCATGGCCGAACACGCGTCTGGAGGCCATTTTCGTGTCTTCGATGCATCCCCCTCGTTTTCGACCCCGGTTGTCAGTGTGGCCGTTTTTGGGCTAACTGTGACCTATAGCACACAATTTCATGGCCGAAAAGGCGTCCGGAGGCCATTTTCACGTCTTCGGTCCATTCCCCACGTTTTCGACGCCGGTTGCCGGTGTGGCTGTTTTCAGGCAAACCGTGACCTATAGCACACGATTTCATGGCCGAAAACACGTCCAGAGACCATTTTAACGTCTTCGGTGGGTCCCCCATGTTTTCGACCCAGGTTGCTGGTGTGGCCGTTTCGTTGACCTATAGCACACGATTTCATGGTCGAAAACGAGTCCGGAGGCCATTTTCACGTTTTCGGTCCATCGACACGTTTTTGACGCCGGTTGCCGGAATGGCCATTTTTAGGCTAACCCTGACCTATAGCCCACAATTTCATGGCAGAAAACGAGTTCGGAATCCATTTTCAACTCTTTGGTCCATCCCCACGTTTTCGACCCCTGTTGGTGGTGTGGACATTTTCGGGCTAACCGTGACCTATATCCCATGATTTCATGGCCGAAAACACGTCCGGAGGCCATTTTCACGTCTTCGGTCCATCTCCCACGTTTTCGATGCCGGTTGCTGGTGTGGTCATTTTCGGGCTAACCGTGACCTATAGCACACGATTTGATGGCTGAACACGCGTCCGGAGGCCATTTTCACCTCTTCCGTTGATCCCCCACGGTTTGAACCCCGGTTGCTTGTGCGGGCGTTTTCAGGCGAACCGTGACGTATAGCAGACGATTTGATGGCCGAAAATACGTCTCGAGGCCATTTTCACGTCTTCGGTGGATCCCCCATTTTTTCGACCCCGGTTGCTGGTGTGGCCATTTTCGGGCAAACCGTGACCTGTAGCTCACGATTTCATGGTCGAAAACAAGTTCGGAGGCCATTTTCACGTCTTCGGTCCATCCCCACATTTTTCACCCTGGTTGCGGTGTGGCCATTTTCGGGCTAACCGTGACCTATAGCACACGTTTTCATGGCCGAAAACTAGTCCGGAGGCCATTTTCATGTCTTCGGTCCATTCCCACATTTTCGACCCCCGTTGGTGGTGTTGACGTTTTCGGGCTAACCGTGACCTATAGCACACGATTTCATGGCCGAACACGCGTCTGGAGGCCATTTTCGTGTGTTCGATGCATCCCCCTCGTTTTCGACCCCGGTTGTCGTTGTGGTCGTTTTCAGGCTAACCGTGACCTATAGCACATGATTTCATGGCCGAACACGCGTCCGGAGACTAATTTCATGTCTTCGATTCATCCCCCTCGTTTTCGACCCCGGTTGTCGGTGTGGCCGTTTTCGGGCTAACCGTGACCTATAGCACACGATTCCATGGCCGAACACGCGTCCGGAGGCCATTTCCATGTCTTCGGTCCATCCCCACATTTTCGACCCCCGTTGGTGGTGTCGACGTTTTTGGGGTAACCGTGGCCTATAGCACACGATTTCATGGCCGAACACGTGTCTGGAGGCCATTTTCGTGTGTTCAATGAATCCCCCTCGTTTTCGACCCCGGTTGTCGGTGTGGCTGTTTTCGGGGTAACCGTGACCTATAGCACACGATTTCATGGCCGGAAACGTGTCCGGAGGCCATTTTCAGGTCTTCGGTCCATCCCCCACGTTTTCAACGCCGGTTGCCGGTGTGGCTGTTTTCAGGTTAACCGTCACCGATAGCACACGATTTCATGGCCGAAAACACGTCCGGAGGCCATTTTCACGTCTTCGGTGGATCCCCCACGTTTTCGACCCTGGTTGCTGGTGTGGCCGTTTCGTTGACCTATAGCACACGATTTCATGGTCGAAAATGAGTCCGGAGGCCATTTTGACGTCTTCGGTCCATCGACACATTTTCGACGCCAGTTGTTGGAATGGCCATTTTCAAGCTAGCCCTGACCTATAGCCCACAATTTCATGGCCGAAAACAAGTTTGGAATCCATTTTAAATTCTTTGGTCCATCCCCACGTTTTCGACCCCCGTTGGTGGTGTGGACATTTTCGGGCTAACCGTGACCTATATCACATGATTTCATGGCCGAAAACGCGACCGGAGGCCATTTTCACGTCTTCGGTCCATCCCCCACGTTTTCGAATCCGGTTGCCGGTATGGCCATTTTCGAGCTAACCATGACCAATGGCACACGATTTCTGGGCCGAAAACGCATCCGAAGGCCATTTTCACGTCTTCGGTCCATCCCCCACGGTTTCGACCCCGGTTGCCGGTGTGGCCATTTTCGGGCTAACCCTGACCTATAGCACACGATTTGATGGTCGAAAACACGTTCGGAGGCCATTTTCACATCTTCGGTCCATCCCCACATTTTTCACCCTGGTTGCGGTGTGGCCATTTTCGGGCTAACCGTGACCTGTAGCACACGTTTTCATGGCCGAAAACTAGTCCGGAGGCCATTTTCATGTCTTCGGTCCATCCCCACATTTTCGACCCCCGTTGGTGGTGTCAACATTTTCGGGGTAACCGTGACCTATAGCACACGATTTCATGGCCGAACACGCGTCTGGAGGTCATTTTCGTGTGTTCGATGCATCCCCCTCGTTTTCGACCCCGGTTGTCGGTGTGGCCGTTTTTGGGGTAACCGTGGCCTATAGCACACGATTTCATGGCCGAAAACGCGTCCGGAGGCCATTTTCACATCTTCGGTCCATCCCCCACGTTTTTGACGCCGGTTGCCGGTGTGGCTGTTTTCAGGCTAACCGTGACCTATGCACACGATTTCATGGCCGAAAACACGTCTAAAGGCCATTTTCACGTCTTCGGTGGATGCCCCACTTTTTCGACCCTTGTTGCTGGTGTGCCCGTTTCGTTGACCTATAGCGCACGATTTCGTGGTCGAAAACGAGGCCGGAGGCCATTTTCACATCTTCGGCCCATCGAGACGTTTTCGACGCCGGTTGCCGGAATGGCCATTTTCAGGCTAGCCCTGACCTATAGCCCACAATTTCATGGCCGAAAACGAGTTCGGAATCCATTTTCACTTCTTTGGTCCATCCCCACGTTTTCGATCCCCGTTGGTGGTGTGGACATTTTCGGGCTAACCGTGACCTATATCACATGATTTTGATGGCCGAAAACGCGACCGGAGGCCATTTTCACGTCTTCGGTCCATCCCCCACGTTTTTGACGCCGGTTGCCCGTATGGCCATTTTCGGGCTAACCGTGACCAATAGCACACGATTTCTTGGCCGAAAACGCGTCCGAAGGCCATTTTCACGTCTTCGGTCCATCCCCCACGGTTTCGACCCCTGTTGCCGGTGTGGCCATTTTCGGGCTAACCGTGACCTATAGCACACGATTTGACGGCCGAACACGCGTCCAGAGGCCATTTTCATGTCTTCCGTTGATCCCCCACGGTTTGAACCCCGGTTGCCTGTGCGGCCGTTTTCTGGCGAACCGTGACCTATAGCACACGATTTCATGGCCGAAAATACGTCTGGAGGCCATTTTCACGTCTTCGGGGGATCCCCCATTTTTTCAACCCCGGTTGCTGGTATGGCCATTTTCAGGCAAACCGTGACCTATAGCACACGATTTCATGGTCGAAAACAAGTTCGGAGGCCATTTTCACGTCTTTGGTCCATCCCCACGTTTTTCACCCTGGTTGCGGTGTGGCCATTTTCGGGCTAACGTGACCTATAGCACACGTTTTCATGGCCGAAAACTAGTCCGAAGGCCATTTTCATGTCTTCGGTCCATCCCCACATTTTCGACCCCCGTTGGTGGTGTCGACGTTTTCGGGGTAACCGTGACCTATAGCACACGATTTCATGGCCGAACACGCGTCTGGAGGCCGTTTTTGTGTGTTCGATGCAGCCCCCTCGTTTTCGACCCCGGTTGTCGGTGTGTCCGTTTTCTGGCTAACCGTGACCTATAGCACACGATTTCATGGCCGAAAACGCGTCTGGAGGCCATTTTCACGTCTTCGGTCCATCCCCCACGTTTTCGACGCCGGTTGCCGGTGTGGCTGTTTTCAGGCTAACCGTGACCTATAGCACACGATTTCATGGCCGAAAACACGTTCGGAAGCCATTTTCACGTCTTCGGTGGATCCCCTACTTTTTCGAGCCTGGTCGCTGGTGTGGCCGCTTCGTTGACCTATAGCACACGATTTCATGGAGGCCATTTTCACGTCTTCGGTCCATCGACACGTTTTTGACGCCGGTTGCCGGAATGGCCATTTTCAGGCTAGCCCTGACCTATAGCCCACAATTTCATGGCCGAAAACGAGTTCGGAATCCATTTTCACTTCTTTGGTCCATCCCCACGTTTTCGACCCCCGTTGGTGGTGTGGACATTTTCGGGCTAACCGTGACCTATATCACATGATTTCATGGCTGAAAACGCGACCGGAGGCCATTTTCACTTCTTCGGTCCATCCCCCACGTTTTCGATGCGAGTTGCCGGTATGGCCATTTTCGGGCTAACCGTGAGCAATAGCACACGATTTCTTGGCCGAACACGCGTCCGGAGACCAATTTCATGTCTTTGATTCATCCCCCTCATTTTCGACCCCGGTTGTCGGGTTGGCCGTTTTCAGGCTAACCGTGACCTATACCACACGATTTCATGGCCAAACACGCGCCCGGAGGCCATTTTCACATCTTCGGTCCATCCCCACGTTTTTCACCCTGGTTGCGGTGTGGCCATTTTCGGGCTAACCGTGACCTATAGCTCACGATTTCATGGCCGAACACGCGTCCGGAGGCCATTTTCATGTCTTCGGTCCATCCCCACATTTTCGACCTCCGTTGGTGGTGTGGATGTTTTCAGGCTAACCGTGACCTATACCACACGATTTCATGGCCGAAAACGTGTCCGGAGGCCATTTTCACGTCTTCGGTCCATCCCCCACGTTTTCGACCCCGTTTGCCAGTGTGGCTGTTTTCAGGCTAACCGTGACCTATAGCACGCGATTTCATGGCCGAAAACCTGTCCGGAGGCCATTTTCACGTCTTTGGTGGATCCCCCACTTTTTCAACCCTAGTTGCTGGTGTGGCCGTTTCGTTGACATATAGCACACGATTTCATGGTCGAAAAGGAGTCTGGAGGCCATTTTCACGTCTTCGGTCCATCGACACGTTTTCGACGCCGGTAGCCGGAATGGCCATTTTTAGGCTAACCCTGACCTATAGCACACAATTAGATGGCCGAAAACGAGTTCGGAGGCAATTTTCACGATTTTGGTCCATCCCCATGTTTTCGACCCCCGTTGGTGGTATCGACATTATAAGGCTAACCGTGACCTATAGCACACGATTTCATGACCGAACACGCGTCTGGAGGCCATTTTCATGTCTTCAATTCACCCCCCTCGTTTTCGACCCCGGTTATCGGTGTGGCCGTTTTCGGGCTAACCGTTACCTATATCACACGATTTCATGGCCGAAAACGCGTCCCGAGGCCATTTTCATGTCTTCGGTCCATCCCCCATGTTTTCGACGCCGGTTGCCGATGTGGCTGTTTTCAGGCTAACCGTGACCTATAGCACACGATTGCATGGCCGATAACACATCCAGAGGCCATTTTCACGTCTTCGGTGGATCCTCCACTTTTTCGACCCTGGTTGTTGGTGTGGCCGTTTCGTTGACCTATAGCACACGATTTCATGGTCGAAAACGAGTTCGGAGGCCATTTTCACGTCTTCGGTCCATCGACACGTTTTCGGCGCCGGTTGCCGGAATGGCCATTTTAAGGCCAACCCTGACCTATAGCACACAATTTGATGGCTGAAAACGAGTTCGGAGGCCATTTTCACGATTTTGCTCCATCCCCACGTTTTCGACCCCCGTTGGTGGTGTGGACATTTTCGGGCAAACCGTGACCTATATCACATGATTTTATGGCTGAAAACGTGTCCAGAGGCCATTTTCACGTCTTCGGTCCATCCTCTACGTTTTCGACGCCGGTTGCCAGTGTGGCCATTTTCGGGCTAACCGTGACCAATAGCACACGATTTCTTGGCCGATAACGTGTCTGAAGGCCATTTTCACGTCCTCAGTCCATCCCGCACGGTTTGAACCCCGGTTGCCGGTGTGGCCGTTTTCGGGCTAACCGTGACCTATAGCACACGATTTCATTGCCGAAAATGCGTCTGGAGGCCATTTTCACGTCTTCAGTCCATCCCCCACGGTTTCGACGCCGGTTGCCGTTGTAGCTGTTTTCAGGCTAACTGTGACCTATAGCACACGATTTCATGGCCGAAAACACGTCCGGAGGCCATTTTCACGTCTTCGGTGGATCCCCCAATTTTTCGACCCTGGTTGCTGGTGTGGCCGTTTCGTTGACCTATAGCACGCGATTTCATGGTCGAAAACGAGTCCAGAGGCCATTTTCACGTTTTCGACGCCGGTTGCCGGAATGGCCATTTTCAGGCTAACCCTGACCTATAGCACACAATGAAAACGAGTTCGGAGGCCATTTTCACGTCTTTGGTCCATCCGCACGTTTTCGACCCCCCTTGGTGGTGTAGACATTTTCGTCATAACCGTGACCTATATCAAATGATTTCATGGCCGAAAACGCGTCCGGAGGCCATTTTCACGTCTTCGGTCCATCCCCCACATTTTCGACGCCGGTTGCCTGTGTGGCCATTTTTGGGCTAACCGTGACCAATAGCACACAATTTCTTGGCCGAAAACGCGTCCAAAGGCCATTTTCACATCTTCGGTCCATCCCCCACGGTTTTGACCCTGGATGCCGGTGTGGCCGTTTTCGGGCTAACCGTGACCTGTGCACGATTTGACGGCCGAACACGCGTTCGGAGGCCATTTTCACGTCTTCCGTTGATCCCCCACGGTTTGAACCCCGGTTGCCTGTGTGGCCATTTTCGGGTGAACCGTGACCTATAGCACACGATTTCATGGCCGAAAAGACGTCTGGAGGCCATTTTCACGTCTTCGGTGGATCCTCCACTTTTTCGACCCTGGTTGTTGGTGTGGCCATTTCGTTGACCTATAGCACACGATTTCATGGTCGAAAACGAGTTCGGAGGCCATTTTCACGTCTTCGGTCCATCGACACGTTTTTGATGCCGGTTGCCGGAATGGCCATTTTCAGGCTAACCCTGACCTATAGCACACAATGAAAACGAGTTCGGAGGCCATTTTCACGATTTTGGTCCATCCCCACGTTTTCGACCCCCGTTGGTGGTGTGGACATTTTCGGGCAAACTGTGACCTATATCACATGATTTCATGGCCGAAAACGCGTCCGGAGGCCATTTTCACGTCTTCGGTCCATCCTCCACGTTTTCGACGCCGGTTGCCAGTGTGGCCATTTTCGGGCTAACCGTGACCAATAGCACACGATTTCTTGGCCGATAACGTGTCTGAAGGCCATTTTCACGTCCTCAGTCCATCCCCCACGGTTTGAACCCCGGTTGCCGGTGTGGCCGTTTTCGGGCTAACCGTGACCTATAGCACACGATTTCATTGCCGAAAATGCGTCTGGAGGCCATTTTCACGTCTTCAGTCCATCCCCCACGTTTTCGACGCCGGTTGCCGTTGTAGCTGTTTTCAGGCTAACTGTGACCTATAGCACACGATTTCATGGCCGAAAACACGTCCGGAGGCCATTTTCACGTCTTCGGTGGATCCCCCAATTTTTCGACCCTGGTTGCTGGTGTGGCCGTTTCGTTGACCTATAGCACGCGATTTCATGGTCGAAAACGAGTCCAGAGGCCATTTTCACGTTTTCGACGCCGGTTGCCGGAATGGCCATTTTCAGGCTAACCCTGACCTATAGCACACAATGAAAACGAGTTCGGAGGCCATTTTCATGTCTTTGGTCCATCCGCACGTTTTCGACCCCCCTTGGTGGTGTAGACATTTTCGTCATAACCGTGACCTATATCAAATGATTTCATGGCCGAAAACGCGTCCGGAGGCCATTTTCACGTCTTCGGTCCATCCCCCACATTTTCGACGCCGGTTGCCTGTGTGGCCATTTTTGGGCTAACCGTGACCAATAGCACACAATTTCTTGGCCGAAAACGCGTCCAAAGGCCATTTTCACATCTTCGGTCCATCCCCCACGGTTTTGACCCTGGATGCCGGTGTGGCCGTTTTCGGGCTAACCGTGACCTGTGCACGATTTGACGGCCGAACACGCGTTCGGAGGCCATTTTCACGTCTTCCGTTGATCCCCCACGGTTTGAACCCCGGTTGCCTGTGTGGCCATTTTCGGGTGAACCGTGACCTATAGCACACGATTTCATGGCCGAAAAGACGTCTGGAGGCCATTTTCACGTCTTCGGTGGATCCTCCACTTTTTCGACCCTGGTTGTTGGTGTGGCCATTTCGTTGACCTATAGCACACGATTTCATGGTCGAAAACGAGTTCGGAGGCCATTTTCACGTCTTCGGTCCATCGACACGTTTTTGATGCCGGTTGCCGGAATGGCCATTTTCAGGCTAACCCTGACCTATAGCACACAATGAAAACGAGTTCGGAGGCCATTTTCACGATTTTGGTCCATCCCCACGTTTTCGACCCCCGTTGGTGGTGTGGACATTTTCGGGCAAACTGTGACCTATATCACATGATTTCATGGCCGAAAACGCGTCCGGAGGCCATTTTCACGTCTTCGGTCCATCCTCCACGTTTTCGACGCCGGTTGCCAGTGTGGCCATTTTCGGGCTAACCGTGACCAATAGCACACGATTTCTTGGCCGATAACATGTCTGAAGGCCATTTTCACGTCCTCAGTCCATCCCCCACGGTTTGAACCCCGGTTGCCGGTGTGGCCGTTTTCGGGCTAACCGTGACCTATAGCGCACGATTTCATGGTCGAAAACAAGTTCGGAGGCCATTTTCACGTCTTCGGTGCATCCCCACGTTTTTCACGATGGTTGCGGTGTGGCCATTTTCGGGCTAACCGTGACCTATAGCACACGTTTTCATGGCCGAAAACTAGTCCGGAGGCCATTTTCATGTCTTCGGTCCATCCCCACATTTTCGACCCCCGTTGCTGGTGTCGACGTTTTCGAGCTAACCGTGACCTATAGCACACGATTTCATGGCCGAACACGCGTCCGGAGGCCATTTTCATGTCTTCGGTCCCTCCCCACATTTTCGACCCCCGTTGGTGGTGTGGACGTTTTCAGGCTAACCGTGTCCTATAGCACACGATTTCATGGCTGAACAGGCGTTTGGAGGCCATTTTCGTGTCTTCGATGCATCCCCCTCGTTTTCGACCCTGATTGTCGGTGAGGCCATTTCCGGGCTAACCGTGACCTATTGCACACGATTTCATTGCCGAAAACGTGTTCGAAGGCCATTTTCACGTCTTCGGTCCATCCCCCACGTTTTCGACGCCGGTTGCCGGTGTGGCTGTTTTCAGGCTAACCGTGACCTATAGCACACGATTTCATGGCCGAAAACACGTCCGGAGGCCATTTTCACGTCTTCGGTGGATCCCCCAATTTTTCGACCCTGGTTGCTGGAGTGGCCGTTTCGTTGACCTATAGCACACGATTTCATGGTCGAAAACGAGTCCAGAGGCCATTTTCACGTTTTCGACGCCGGTTGCTGGAATGGCCTATTTCAGGCTAACCTTGACCTATAGCACACAATGAAAACGAGTTCGGAGGCCATTTTCACGTCTTTTGTCCATCCGCACGTTTTCGACCCCCCTTGGTGGTGTAGACATTTTCGTCCTAACCGTGACCTAATTCACATGATTTCATGGCCGAAAACGCGTCTGGAGGCCATTTTCACGTCTTCGGTCCATCCCCCACATTTTCGACGCCGATTGCCGGTGTGGCCATTTTTGGGCTAACCGTGACCAATAGCACACAATTTCTTGGCCGAAAACGTGTCCAAAGGCCATTTTCACATCTTCGGTCCATCCCCCACGGTTTTGACCCTGGATGCCGATGTGGCCGTTTTCGGGCTAACCGTGACCTATAGTGCACGATTTGACGGCCGAACACGCGTTCGGAGGCCATTTTCACGTCTTCCGTTGATCCCCCACGGTTTGAACCCCGGTTGCCTGTGTGGCCATTTTCGGGTGAACCGTGACCTATAGCACACGATTTCATGGCCGAAAAGACGTCTGGAGGCCATTTTCACGTCTTCGGTGGATCCCCCACTTTTTCGACCCCGGTTGCTGGTGTGGCCATTTTCAGTCAAACCGTGACCTATAGCACACGATTTCATGGTCGAAAACAAGTTCGGAGGCCATTTTCACGCCTTCGGTCCATCCCCACGTTTTTCACCCTGGTTGCGGTGTGGCCATTTTGGGGCTAACCGTGACCTATAGCACATATTTTCATGGCTGGACAACTAGTCCGGAGGCCATTTTCATGTCTTCAGTCCATCCCCACATTTTCGACCCCCTTTTGTGGTGTCGACGTTTTCGGGCTAACCGTGACCTATAGCACACGATTTCATGGACGTACACGTGTCTGGAGGCCATTTTCATGTCTTCGATTCATCCCCCTCGTTTTCGACCCCGGTTGTCGGTGTGGCCGTTTTCGGGCTAATCGTCACCTATAGCACACGATTTCATGGCCGAACACGCGTCTGGAGGCCATTTTCATGTCTTTGGTCCATCCCCACATTTTCAACCCCCGTTGGTTGTGTGGACGTTTTCAGGCTAACCGTGACCTATAGCACACGATTTCATGGACGAACACGCGTCCGGAGGCCATTTTAACGTCTTCGATTCATCCCCTACGGTTTCAACCCCGGTTGCCGGTGTGGCCATTTTCAGGCTATCCATGACCTATAGCACACGATTTCATGGCCGAAAACGAGTCCTGAGGCCATTTTCACGTCTTCGGTCCATCCCCCATGTTTTCGACCTCGGTGCTGCTGTGGCCGTTTTCGGGCTAACCGTGACCGATAGCACACGATTTGATGGCTGAACACGCGTCCGGAGGCCATTTTCCGGTCTTCCGTTGATAACACATGGCTTGAACCCCGGTTGCCTGTGTGGCCGTTTTCGGGCTAACCGTGACGTATAGCACATGATTTCATGGCCGAAAATACGTGTGGAGGCCATTTTCACGTCTTCGGTGGATCCCCCACGTTTTCGACCCCGGTTGCTGGTGTGGCCATTTTCGGGAAAACCGTGACATATAGCACACGATTTCATTGTTGAAAACAAGTTCGGAGGCCATTTTCACGTCTTCGTTCGATCCCCATGTTTTTGACCCTGGTTGCCGGTGTGGCCATTTTCACGTCTTCGGTCCATCCCCACATTTTCGACCCCCGTTGGTGGTGTGGACGTTTTCGGGCTAACCGTGACCTATAGCACACGATTTCATGGACGAACACGCGTCCGGAGGCCATTTTCATGTCTTCGATTCATCCCCCTCGTTTTCGACCCCGGTTGTCGGTGTGGTCGTTTTCGGGCTAACCATCACCTATAGCACACGATTTCATGGCCGAAGACGCGTCCGGAGGCCATTTTTATGTCTTCGGTCCATCCCCACATTTTCAACCCCCGTTGGTGGTGTGGACGTTTTCAGGCTAACCGTGACCTATAGCACACGATTTCATGGATGAACACATGTCTGGAGGCCATTTTCATGGCTTCGATTCATCCCCCTCGTTTTCGACCCCGGTTGTCGGTGTGGCCGTTTTCGGGCTAACCGTCACCTATAGCACACAATTTCATGGCCGAACACGCGTCCGGAGCCCATTTTCATGTCTTCGGTCCATCCCCACATTTTCAAGCCCCGTTGGTGGTGTGGATGTTTTCAGGCTAACCGTGACCTATAGCACACGATTTCATGGACGAACACACGTCTGGAGGCTTTTCGACCCCGGTTGTGAGTGTGGCCGTTTTCGGGCTAACCGTGACCTATAGCACACGATTTCATGGCCGAAAACACATCCGGAGGCCATTTTCACGTCTTCAGTGGATCCCCCACTTTTTCGACCCTTGTTGCTAGTGTGGCCATTTCGTTGACCTAGAGCACACGATTTCATGGTCGAAAACGAGTCTGGAGGCCATTTTCACGTCTTCGGTTCATTGACACGTTTTCGACGCCGATTGCCGGAATGGCCATTTTCAGGCTAACCCTGACCTATAGCACACAATTTCATGGCCGAAAACGAGTTCGGAGGCCATTTTCACGTCTTCGGTCCATCCAAAAGTTTTCGACCCCCGTTGGTGGTGTGGACATTTTCGGGCTAACCGTGACCTATATCACACGATTTCATGGCCGAAAACACGTTTGGAGGCCATTTTCACGTCTTCGGTCCATCCCTCACGTTTTCGACGCCGGTTGCTGACGTGGCCATTTTTAGGTTAACTGTGACCTATAGCACACGATTTCATGGCCGAAAACGCGTCCGGACGCCATTTGCACATATTTGGTCCGCCTCCCACGTTGTCGACCCCGGTTGTTGGTGTGGCCATTTTCGAGCTACCCGTGACCAATAGCACACGATTTCTTGGCTGAAAACGCGTCCGGAGGCCATTTTCACATCGTTGGTCCATCCCCCATGGTTTTGAACCCGGTTGCCGGTGTGCCCGTTTTCGGGCTAACCGTCACCTATAGCACACGATTTGATGGCCGAACACGCGTCCGGAGGCCATTTTCACGTCTTCCGTTGATCCCCCATTGTTTGAACCCCGGTTGCCTGTGTGGCTCTTTTCTGGCTAACCGCAACCTATAGCACACGATTTCATGGCCGAAAATACGTCTGGAGGCCAATTTCACGTCTTCGGTGGATCCCCCACTTTTTCGACCCCGGTTGTTGGTGTGGCCATTTTCGGGCAAACCATGACCTATAGCACACGATTTCATGGTCGAAAACAAGTTCGGAGGCCACTTTCACGTCTTTGGGCTATCCCCGCGTTTTTTACCCTGGTTGCCGGTGTGGCCATTTTCGGGCTAACCGTGACCTGCAGACGATTTCATGGGCGAAAATGAGTCCGGAGGCCATTTTCACATCTTCAGTCCATCCCCCACGTTTTCGACCCTGGTTACCGGTGTGGCCGTTTTCGGGCTAACCGTGACCTATAGCACACGATTTCATGGCCGAAAATGCGTCCGAATTGCTATATTCACGACTTCGATCCATCCCCCATGTTTTTGACTCTTGTTGCTGGTGTGGCCATTTTCAGGGTAACCATGACCTATAGCACACAATTTCATGGTCGAACACGCGTCCGGAGGCCATTTTCACGTCTTTGATTCATCCCCTACGGTTTCAACCCCGGTTGCCGGTGTGGCCATTTTCAGGCTATCCATGAATTATAGCACACGATTTCATGGCCGAAAATGAGTCGTGAGGCCATTTTCACGTCTTTGATCCATCCCCACATTTTTGACCCTCGTTGGTGGTGTGGACGTTTTCGGGCTAACCGTGACCTATAGCACACGATTTCATGGCCAAACACGCGTCCGGAGGCCATTTTCATGTCTTCGATTCATCCCCCTCGTTTTCGACCCCAGTTGTCGGTGTGGCCGTTTTCAGGCTAACCGTGACCTATAGCACACGATTTCATAGGTGAACACGCGTCCGGAGGGCATTTTCGCATCTTCCGTGGATCCCCCAATTTTTCGACCCTGGTTGCTGTTGTGGCCGTTTCGGTGACCTATAGCACACGTTTTTATAGTCAAAAACGACTCCAGAGGCCATTTTCACGTCTTCGGTCCATCCCCACATTTTCGACGCCGGTTGCCGGAATGGCCATTTTCAGGCTAACCGTGACCTATAGCACACAATTTCATGGCCGGAAACGAGTTCGGAGGCCATTTTAACGTCTTCGGTCCATCCCCACATTTTCGACCCCCGTTGGTGGTGTGGACATTTTTGGGCTAACCGTGACCTATATCACACGATTTCATGGCCGAAAACGTGTCCGGAGCCCATTTGCACGTATTCGGTCCGTCCCCCACGTTTTCGACCCCGGTTGCCGGTGTGGCTAGTTTCGGGCTAACCGTGACCAATAGCACACGATTTCTTGGCCGAAAATGCGTCCGGGGGCCATTTTCACACCTTCGGTCCATCCCCCTCGTTTTCGACCCCGGTTGCCGGTGTGCCCATTTTCGGGCTAACCGTGACATATAGCACACGATTTGATGGCCGAACACGCGTCCGGAGGCCATTTTCACGTCTTCCGTTGATCCCCCATGGTTTGAACCCCGGTTGCCTGTGTGGTTGTTTTCTGGCTAACCGCAACCTATAGCACACGATTTCGTGGCCGAAAATACGTCTGGAGGCCAATTTCACGTCTTCGGTGGATCCCCCACTTTTTCGACCCCGGTTGTTGGTGTGGCCATTGTCGAGCAAACCGTGACCTATAGCACACGATTTCATGGTCGAAAACAAGTTCGGAGGCCACTTTCACGTCTTTGGGCCATCCCCGCGTTTTTTACCCTGGTTGCCGGTGTGGCCATTTTCGGGCTAACCGTGACCTGCACATGATTTCATGGCCGAAAACGAGTCCGGAGGCCATTTTCACACCTTCGGTCCATCCCCCACGTTTTCGACCCTGGTTACCGGTGTGGCCGTTTTCGGGCTAACCGTGACCTATAGCACACGATTTCATGGCCGAAAATGCGTCCGAATTGCTATATTCACGACTTCGATCCATCCCCCACGTTTTTGACTCCTGTTGCTGGTGTGGCCATTTTCGGGCTAACCATGACCTATAGCACACAATTTCATGGTCGAACACGCGTCCGGAGGCCATTTTCACGTCTTCGATTCATCCCCTACGGTTTCAACCCCGGTTGCCGGTGTGGCCATTTTCAGGCTATCCATGAATTATAGCACACGATTTCATGGCCGAAAATGAGTCGTGAGGCCATTTTCACGTCTTCGATCCATCCCCACATTTTCGACCCCTGTTGGTGGTATGGACGTTTTCGGGCTAACCGTGACCTATAGCACACGATTTCATGGCCAAACACGCGTCCGGAGGCCGTTTTCATGTCTTCGATTCATCCCCCTCGTTTTCGACCCCGGTTGTCGGTGTGGCCGTTTTCGGGCTAACCGTGACCTATAGCACACACGATTTCATAGCCGAACACGCGTCCGGAGGCCATTTTCGCATCTTCCGTGGATCCCCCAATTTTTCGACCCTGGTTGCTGTTGTGGCCGTTTCGGTGACCTATAGCACACGTTTTTATAGTCAAAAATGAGTCCAGAGGCTATTTTCACGTCTTCGGTCCATCCCCACATTTTCGACGCCGGTTGCCGGAATGGCTATTTTCAGGCTAACCGTGACCTATAGCACAAGATTTCATGGCCGGAAACGAGTTCGGAGGCCATTTTCACGTCTTCGGTCCATCCCCACATTTTCGACCCCCATTGGTGGTGTGGACATTTTTGGGCTAACCGTGACCTATATCACACGATTTCTTGGCCGAAAATGCGTCCGGAGGCCATTTTCACGTCTTCAGTCCATCCCCCTCGTTTTCGACCTCGGTTGTCAGTGTGGCCGTTTTCGGGCTAACCGTGACCTATAGCACACGATTTCGTGGGTGAAAACGAGTCCGAAGGCCATTTTCACAGCTTGGGTCCATCCCCCATGTTTTCAAGCCCAGTTGCCGGTGTGGCCATTTCGGGGGTAATCGTGACCTATAGCACACGATTTCATGGCCGAAAATGAGTCCGGAGGCTATTTTCACGTCTTCAATCTATCCCCCACATTTTCGACCCCGGTTGCCGGTCTGGTCGTCTCAGGGCTAACCGTGACCTATAGCACACGATTTCATGGCCGAAAACGCGTCAGGAGGCCATTTTTCACGTCTTCGGTCCATCCCCCACGTTTTCGACCCCGGTTACCGGTGTGGCCGTTTTCGGGCTAACCTTGACCTATACCACACGATTTCATGGCCGAAAACGAGTCTGAACGCCATTTTCACGTTTTCGGTCTATCCCCCATGTTCTTGAGCCTGGTGCTTGTGTGGCCATTTCTGGGCTAACCGAGACCTATAGCACACGATTTCATGGCCGAAAACGCGTCCGGAGGCTATTTTCACGACTTCGATCCATCCCCCATGTTTTTGACCCTGTTGCCGGTGTGGCCGTTGTCGGGCTAACCGTGACCTATAGCACACGATTTCATTGCTGAAAACGCAGCCGGAGGCGATTTTCACGTCTTCGGTCCATCCCTCACGTTTTCGACCCCGGTTACCGGTGTGGCCGTTTTCAGGCAAACCGTGACCTATAGCACATGATTTCATGGCCGAAAACGCGTCCGGAGGCCATTTTCACGTCTTTGGTCCATCTCTCTCACGTTTTCGACCCCGGTTGCCGGTGTGGCCTTTTTCAGGCTAACCGTGACCTATAGCACACAATTTCATGGCCGAAAACGCGTCCGGAGGCCATTTGCACGTATTCGGTCCGTCCCTCACGTTTTCGTTCCCAGTTGCCGGTGTGGCCATTTTCGGTCTAACCGTGACAAATACCACACTTTTTCTTGGCCGAAAACGCGTCCGGAGGCCATTTTCACGTCTTTGGTCCATCTCTCACGTTTTCGACCCCGGTTGCCGGTGTGGCTGTTTTCCGGCTAACCGTGACCTGTAGCACACGATTTCATGGCCGAAAATGCGTCCAGAGGCCATTTGCACATATTCGGTCCGTCCCTCACGTTTTTGCCCCTGGTTGCCGGTGTGGCCATTTTCGGTCGAACCGTGAGCAATAGCACATGATTTCATTGCCGAAAACGCGTCCGGAGGCCATTTACACGTCTTCGGTCCATCCCCCATGGTTTCGACCCCGGTTGGCGGTGTGGCCGTTTTCGGGTTAACCGTGTCCTATAGCACACAATTTGATGGCCGAAAACGAGTCCGGAGGCCATTTTCACGTCTTCGGTCCATCCCCACATTTTCAACCCCCGTTGGTGGTGTGGACGTTTTCGGGCTAACCGTGACCTATAGCACATGATTTCATGGCCGAGAACGAGACCGGAGGCCATTTTCACAGCTTGGGTCCATCCCCCATGTTTTTGACCCCAGTTGTCGGTTGGCCGTTGTTGGTGCTAGAAATCGGTCAACCGAATCCAAGCGACCGACACACGACCCGGGAGAATCTGCTTAGCTCCTGTTCGGGTGAATGCCCTGGTGCGGTTCGCGCGGCGTGCCAGCCAATCTGACCTGTTGATTGGCAAGGAAGAACACGTGTCAGGTCCAGAAATTACGATCGGCTAAGTTTTCGATCGAGAGAGTTTATCGGCGAATCGGCCGATTTACTATGATGAAATCGGCTATAAGACAGCCTGATCTCTATAGCCTTGTAGACAGGAAATTGCTAAAGTGATCGGTACAAAGCTTATGAGAACAACACTAGGAACAGATCTAATCGGCAATAGATGAGTCTAACGATAGAAAATAAAGAAAGCCGATACTACTGATTCCTAGCTGGATAACTGGTGATAAAAACTAGAAAAACAGGTAAAAACCTATGAATCTAGTAAATATCGATAACTAGTGAATAAATCTAAACGAAACAACAGCGATACGCTCGGAGTTAAGGCTTAGATATTACTCGATAAACAGAACTTACAGAATCGGCCGGAGATCAAGTTGATGCAGCCCTGCCAACCCGCACGAACCCGTAGAAAAGAGAAAAGTAATAGCGAAGTCGCTTGAAAGTAAGTACAAGGAAAAAAGTAGCTTGTTGTATTGATTGGTTGATGATTACAGATTCACAAAGGTAGCTATTTATAGCCCCGTACAGATAACTTCTTAACCGACTAGAATTCTATCCCTAATTCAAACAGAAAACGAATATCTACAAGCACAATCCGTGCTAAGTTGGTTACTCTACGCCTCGTGGGCTGACTTCCACCTCATCCTTCCATCCCTTTCTGAGCCCATACAGGCCCAATTAGCCCATCCTCCTAATCGGCCGATTCCTAATCGGCAAAAGATTACCGATTGGGACTCTGGTATATTCGACCCAGAGTGAGACAGAAGTCACCGGCCGATCTCACACTGTAGCACCATTTGGCCGATTCCCAACTGTGCTTCTCCGATTCCCCTTCTTCTTGGCGCCGATTCTACTAGTGACGAAATCTGGCGTCAACACATGCCCCCGAGTTTCGGAGTAAAACATAGTCTTTTACTTCGAAATTCTTTATAACCTCCCTTCCGAAACGGCCGCAGTGAAAATATCCTTCCGTTTCGCGGTCTTCCAGCTGATCATTGTAATTTTTCGAAACGGGCGCCCACGACAGCCACTACTCCCGAAAAACTCGAAGTGCCGGCGCGGTAAAAATTCCATTTTTACCCCCCTTCAGACATCCTTTAAATAGCGCCTTACCTGCAACTCATCTTCAAGCTCACGTCTCTTTTCCCAGCGCGCGCGCATTCTTCCTCTTTCAGCACTTTTTCCCTTGCCGCCGAAGCTTTCCAGCTCCACCTCCTGTTACTTCTTTCCTCTTCTCTTCCAATGGCGGCTCCTTCCGGCAGTTCTCCCTCACGTGACGCCCCAGAGGTAGCACCTCCGGTGGTGGTGGCGACAAACGTCACTCCTCCCACAGATGAAGGAGCTTCATCAGAGATCCCAATGGCGATCCCCATCGCGGCCCCGTCGTCCGCATCCGCATCGGCGACCACGCCGATCACTCAGAACTTCATCCCAGAGGTAAATACCGAATCTTTCTTCTATCGGCAATGTATTCACTCCCTTTCTTTTTTAGGCAGTTAGGCATAAAATTACCATTCACCTCACGGGAAGTTCCAGCCTTGTTTGTCTCGGTCCCATGGGAAACCCAGATCCAATAGATCTCATAAATTTGGAAACCGACCGGATACCCTTCAAACGGTCTGATATGAACTTAGATCACTGGGTGGGTACTTTTAGATCCTGGCCAAACGAAACCCCAGGTTGGAAGGAGTGGTACCAACGGGTGGCCGCATCAAGGAGCGTCTCATGGGAAGAGCTCAAAATCGGCCAGTGCATCAACCTTTCCTTATCTTAAATGGAGAAAAATGAGCCGTTAGTGATGGCGGCTTCTTATTTTTGGTCTGATGCACTTAATGCATTCTTATTTGGGCACGGTCCTATGACCCCTACACTAGCCGATGTGGTCCTGTTGACTGGCCTTGACATATCCTCCCCGGACACACCCTTCCGCCTTTTGACCACAACATCACATCGGCTGGACACAAGGGGAATCGGCGGTTGGAAGGGCTTCATCAGAAGTAATAAGAGGACCGGGACCGTTGAGAACAGGGAGCACACGGCTTTCCTGATGATGTGGCTAGAAAAGCACTTCTTTTGCGGAAGAGCCGCCGGCCCAACAACCAACACCCAAGCCTTAGCTGAAGCACTGTCCAGAGGAGACCATGTCCCCCTCGGGAAACATCTACTAGGGGCTGTGTACCACATGCTTCATCAAATCGGCACAAGACTATCCAAGGGAGAGCCGATCGGCAATCAGGGCGGACCTTGGTGGTTTGTCAATCTGTGGTTGAATCTTTACATGAGTAGAATCACCCAGCAGCCAGTGGACCACATGACGTTCCCCAATGTCGAATCGGCAGAGGACCCTACTGAACGTCGCCGATGCATGTCCTTTGGCGAAGCGGCATCAGCTTTTCCAGGTTGCGCGTATTCTGCTACAAAGGTAGCCGAGTACTTTCGATGCTTCTATAATGGATTTAATGAAGACGCAACCATTTGGTTTCCGTATCAGCGCTCCCCACTTGCTTCGATTCGGCTTCCGGCCGATTTGATGAAGGTCTCTATGAAGGGTTGATCAAGCAAGGACTCCTACCGGCCAACTTCTTCTCAGGGAAGGATGCCCCTACGTACAAATTCTACAACCCCTCCGCTGCAGCACGACAATTCGGCATGGGTCAGCTGCCGATTCAAGTGTACTTTGCTGGCCGAATCAAGTTTAGAGATGAGCTCACATCTGGTCTGGATTACGGTCGGTTGCGAGACCGAATTCCGGACTCCAGCATAATTGACTTGAACGACTGGCTAGTAGCTCCATTCGCTGTCCAGCCGTTCAAACTCTGGTGGGCTGATTGGAAACAATTTCTTTTCTGTAACTCAGCATCGGCATACTGCAATCTTCTAGACCCAGCCAACATTGATCCGAACGCCGAGGTACCTTACATAGCCGATTTTTATTCCTTCTCATTCCTCTTAATATGATTGAGTACTAATGATTTTATTACCTCTTTAGGCCGAGAATCGGATTCCTCCAACACACAGCCGCAGCGGACGACTAATAGAGAGTCATCCATATACCACTTATCCTCTTATCGGCTATGACGCTCCGTCTGTTGACGTGATTGCCGGTCGATCAAAGCAAGTTCATAAGAGGACCACTAAAAAGACCAGTCGCCGAGTCCGGGCTCGTACGGAATCGGCGGATCCTCCTGTGCTTGTATCGGCAGAAACTTCAGCCGCACCACCTACCCAGGTCATTCAAAGTGCCGATACTCAAGCCATCACACAAGCCGGGGCGGCTGCCGCATCGTTGTTGTTGGAAGCCATACAGGTAAACCTGAGTTTTACTATCTCCGGTTATCATTCTGATATTAACCCTTCTTAACTTTGTACCGCACAGAGCACCCCTATAGAAATACAACAAACGGCAGCAACTCAACCATCCATCGACGCGCCCCTGCCTCCATCCGTTGACGTATAGTGCTCATCTTACCGATTTCCTACAGGTATTTGCGTAATGTACTTATTTAATCCTCTGACACAGGCCATCGGCACGCAGGGCGCTCCTCAACCGCCAATCTCTTCTCAGGGAGTTGGTCCAAGCACCGCGCCGATTATCGTGGAATCTTCCTCATCTGATGAACCCATGGCGCAGGCTCCTGAGCAAGGCATGACGGCTTTACAAGTGCAGCACGAGGAAATTCGCTTCAAAATGGTAAGTTTCCGTTTTGGCTTTCACCCAGCCGATTTGCTCTCATTCCCCGCCATCTTATCCCTTTTCTTTATTTTTCTTTTTCCAGGAACAAGACACCCCCGACAACAGCCTTTTTTCCTTTGCGGTTGCCCTTTCCGATGACGAAGAAGTCGCTTCCCGCCAAGTCGCCCTGAGCTCCGTTCCTGATGACGTCCGAGCTAAACTTTCCAATATCCGATCCCTCCTTGAGGGGGACATCGGCCGACTAGTAGAAGATGCTTCGCTGATTTGGCAACTCTTCAATGACGTCAGCGGACGAGTGCCGGAGGAGGCGGAGGAGGCCCTGGCGCCGGCGGCCTTCATCGAGTCCATGAGGATCCCAGTCTTCAGGGCCCTTCGTCATATGGCCGATCGTGCAAAACTGGCCAAGACTCGTGAAGATGAAGACGCTTTCAAGCGCCAGGCTCAAGAAGCGCATCGGCGTATCCATGTTCTAGAAGACTCCCGCCCGGCGATCATCGGTGAGATAGACCGCCTCAAACGTCGAAGGGCGGAGCTTGCCAAGGAGATGGAGCAAGTGACTAAAGCGATCAGTGCCGAAGAGAGTAAACTCCAAGAGCTGCCCTCTGTTATTGCCGATTTGACACGGGAGAGGCAGCGCCTTGCTCATGAGGCCTTGAGACTTCATCGCAGCGCATCGGAGGTCCCTGGATCGGCGGAAGAAGACCAACGGGTTCTTGACTCTGCCGATCAGATCCGGCGTCGGGCCATCACGGCTATCGATACCCTTCTGGGTAATCTGTAAAACACTAACCGTTTTGTACGAACATTTACTATCTTCTTTGACCGTCCCTCGCGACGCCCTTTCTATTTACTGCCTTCTTATTACCGATGGGACGTGGCCTTACCGGATTTCCACGCATTTTTTCCATAAATACCGACCTCGGCGCCTACTCCCGATAGCACCACCTTGGTTCTCATTTTACTTCTCTTTTTCTTCTCATCGGCGCGACTGCTCTGTCATGGCTTCATCATCTTCTTCTTCTGTTAACCAGGTGAAGCCCTGACCTCTACCTTCCCTTAGATCTTAGGAAAAGAATGTTCCTTCTTATTCCTTCTTTGTTTCAGCCTCAACGTCTTAGCCCCGAGCTCGTGCGCGCCATCGAGAGCATACACTCCGAGGACCCGTTGTCGTCGGAGGACAAGGCGCTGATCCTGGCTCACCGAGAAGAACTCCAAGACCACGTTACTGCGGAAGCTCGTGTGGTCTTGGATTCCGTGGTGAGTGAAAGTAATCGCCGATCTCCAATCGTCAGGGGCCATCACCGTGACGAACCTGAAGATGACGTCGCCACGGCAGCCCGCACGATTTTGGACTTCGTGGAGCGGAACGGCAGCCAGCGACCTTCCACCGACAGGAGCCATCTGATTCCTCGGCCAGTCGTCCACGCGGGGGCAGAGACCTCGCGCCTCCGTGTGGAGCGGAACAGGAAGGCATCCAAGAAGAAGAACAACTAGTTTGTTTTTTGTATTTTTTGTTCTAAGGGCGACTAATGTTTTGTCGGCCATGTAATCCGTCGCCCGTACCGAATGAACGTAATCGGCCGATCCGATCGACTATGTGTTCGAACCGATTTGTATCGGCCAAATGTCTAAACCGATTTGTACCGGTTATATGTGATCGTGGTCGCGGTCAATTTCTTACGCTCCGACCCATATACTAGGGTAGTACCTTTTCAAGTACCTTCCGTTTAGAGCTCTAGTAAATTCTTCTCCTTCTATTGTTTCCAAAATAAAAGCATTTCCTGGAGCGCATCTGCCGATTTTATACGGCCCTTCCCAGGTAGGGGACCATTTTCCGAATTTAGGATCTTTCGACCCGATCGGCAACACTAACTTCCATACTAAGTCCTCGGGGAAGAACTCTTTGACTTTGACCTTCTTATCGTACCACCTGGCTACTCTCTTTTTATTTTCTTCAATGCTTATCAGGGCCCTCAATCGTTGGCTAGCCAAATCGTCAAGTTCCCCTTTCATAAGTGATGAGTAATCATCGGCCGATAACTGGTCCTGGAGCGAAATACGCCTCGATCCTGCCCTTGACTCCCATGGAAGCACGGCATCGTGACCGTACACCAATTGGTAGGGAGACAACTTAGTAGCCCCATGACAAGCCATCCGGTACGCCCATAAGGCCTCTGTTAAACATAGATGCCACTTCTTCGGTTGTTCCTCGACTTTTCTTTTGATCAATTTGATTATCCCTTTATTGGAGGATTCCGCCTGACCATTGGCTTGGGCGTAGTATGGAGAAGAATTTAACAATTTGATTCCCATATCGGTCGTAAATTCCTCAAATTCCCCCGATGTGAACATTGTTCCCTGATCGGTTGTTATAGTCTGAGGGATACCGAATCGGTAAACGATGTGATCTCTCACGAAGTCGGCCATGATAGCCGACGTCACGGCCCTTAACGGGATAGCCTCTACCCATTTGGTAAAGTAATCGGTAGCCACCAGAATAAATTTGTGCCCTTTGCTTGATGGTGGGTAAATTTGACCGATAAGATCTATTCCCCATCCCCTGAATGGCCATGGCTTAATGATGGGATTCATGGCCGATGCGGGTGCGCGCTGGACGTTTCCAAATTTTTGGCACTCTTGACAACCCTTATAATATTTGAAACAGTCTTCGAGGATTGTTGTACAGTAGTACCCGTTGTTCCTGATCATCCACTTCATCTTATGTGCCGATTGGTGTGCTCCACATACCCCTTCATGGATTTCTCCCATTAGAGTTTTGGCCTCTTCTGTCCCAAGGCATTTGAGAAGGACTCCGTCAATCGTTCGGTAGAACAAGTCGTCTTCGAGCAGTACGTATTTGGTGGCATGAAAACGTACTCATCGCTCCACCTTTTTAGACGGATCCCTCAGGTAGTCGGCAATTTCTTTACGCCAGTCGTCGGCTGCGAGTTCTAAAGCCATAGCGCCCAGAATCGGCCGATACCCAGATGCGTGCTGGGCGAGTTTGTTTGCTTCTTCATTGCGGTCCCTTGGGACATGTTCGATTACTGCAGATCTGAATTCTTTTAAGAGCTGTAAGCAATCTTCGTAGTAAATTCTTAATACGTCGTCTTTGCACTCAGCCCTTCCGGTCAGTTGATCCACAATAAGCATAGAATCTCCGAAGACTTCAACCGAATCGGCCTTGACTTCTCTCAATAGTTGTAAGCCTTTTAATACAGCTCTGTACTCCGCTTGATTGTTAGTGGCGGCGGCTTCTATCAGTAGAGAAAAATCATAGCTTGCCCCCCGAGGCGATATGAGAACGATGCCGATTCCTGATCCGACCCCGCATGATGACCCGTCGAAAAATAATTGCCAAGGCGCCAGTTCCACGAAGGTAATCTCCGGTCCACAGTGCTGGGCGACGAAATCGGCCATGACTTGACCCTTGACGGCTTTTGCCGATTCATACCGCAGGTCAAATTCTGATAAAGCTAAGATCCATTTGCCGATTCGTCCTTTCAATATTGGCAGCGATAGCATGTATTTTACTACGTCGTCTTTGCATACGACTATACATTCCGCCGACAGTAGATAGTGCCTGAGTTTGGTGCATGAGAAGTAAAGACACAGGCACAAACGTTCTACCGGAGGATATCTTGTTTCAGCACCCAGGAGTCTTCTACTGACGTAATAAATTACCCGCTCTTTGCCTTCAAACTCCTGGACTAGAGCCGACCCAATAGCTTTTTCATCGGCTGATAAATACAGTTTAAACGGCTTACCAGTTTGAGGGGGTACCAACACTGGTGGTGAGACCAAGTACTGCTTGATATCTTCCAATGCTTTGCGCTGCTCTTCTCCCCATATAAATTCCTGATCCGGCTTTAGCTTCAGAAGTGGCGTGAACGCCTGAATTCGTCCAGATAGATTAGATATAAATCTTCTGATGAAATTCACCTTGCCGATTAGAGATTGCAGTTCGGTTTTGTTCTGTGGGGCCACAACTTTGTTGATGGCCGCTATGGTCTTCCGATTGATCTCTATGCCTCGTTCGTGTACCATGAATCCTAAGAACTGTCCGGCGGATACGCCGAAAGCACATTTGTTGGGATTCATTTTGAGACCGTGTTTTTTGGTACACTCTAGCACTTTTCGCAAATCGGCTAGATGTTCTTCGTGACCTTTAGACTTGATCACGACGTCATCGATGTAGATTTCTACCAGAAGGCCAATGAGTTTGTGAAATATGTAATTCATAGCTCTCTGATATGTAGCGCCAGCGTTCTTCAAGCCGAAAGTCATCACGACCCACTCGAACAAACCAAGGTGGCCTGGACATCTGAAGGCCGTTTTGGGTATATCCTCTTCGGCCATAAGTATTTGATTGTACCCGGCGTTTCCGTCCATGAAGCTAATGATTTTATGCCCCGCGGCAGCGTCGATCAGTACATCGGCCGTTGGCATGGGGTAACCATCCATCGGTGTGGCCTGATTAAGATTCCTGAAATCAACGCAAACGCGTAGCTTCCCATTTTTCTTGTATACTGGTACGATGTTAGAAATCGACTCGGCATAACGACATTGCCGAATAAATTTTGCTTCGATTAGCCGAGTTATTTCAGCTTTTATGTCTGGTAGTATTTTAGGATTGCAGCGCCGTGCGGGTTGTTGGTACGGCCGATACCCCGATTTTATGGGCAGCCGATGTTCAACAATGGATCGGTCTAAACCGGGCATCTCGTGATACTCCCAAGCAAAACAATCCTTAAATTCCTTTAATAAATTTGTCAATTTACACTTGTACTCTGGATCTAAATTTGCACTAATATAAGTCGGCCTTGGTTTGGTACCATCGCCTAAATCTATCATTTCCAATGAATCGGCCGACGTGAACCCGTGCCCTAGCTTCCCATCTTCTCGGGCGAACTGATCCATCTATTCTGAGTCTTCGGAGCCGACTGCTCGGATTGGCTGTAGGCCAAAATCGGTGACCTTCAGGAAATCGGTCTCCCACACTGCTGCGTGTCGGCTGCTGCAATGCTGTACGCGGAATCGGCTTTGACTACCTCGATGTTATCGCCGACCCATTGTACGAGGCACTAATGCATTGTTGACGGGATGCAGCAATTTGCGTGTATCCAGTCTCGGCCCAGTAGCATATTGTAGGATCCCTTGCCATTAATAACAAAGAAGGTGGTAGGAAGGGTCTTACTGCCGATGGTGAGGTCGACGCAGAGAGCACCGCAAGCGTTTGACACCTTGCCCTCGAAGTCTTTAAGCATCATGTCTGTCTTGGTCAAGTCGTCGTCACTTTTCCCAAGTTTCCGGAGTACGGCGTACGGCATGATGTTGACTGCAGCTCCTCCGTCTACCATCAGTCTAGTGATGGGGCGGCCGTCAACATGCCCTTTAAGGAACAGCGCCTTCATGTGTTGTCGTTCGTCATCTTCGGGCTTTTCGAACGTGGCCATCATTGGCTCCAAAGCCAACTGCGCTGTCTGTTCTTCTATCGCCGATACGTCCTGTCGATCGGCGGGAGTCATGAATTCCATCGGCAAAATGAAAACCATGCCGATCTCGGCTGCCGATTCGTCACCCGCCGACTCGTTGTCTCCTTTATCGTTTCTTTTGGGGCGCCACACCCGAGGCCTTCCTTCCTTCTTGTCCGTCGCGCTTTCTTCTTCTTGCTGTTCCCATTGGCGGAGATGTTGGATTCTTCGTTTTTGAGATTTGGTCAATCCATCGGGACACCACCTAGGGTTTATTGGTCTTCCCCCTGACCTGGCGTGTTCCCACTCTGGTTCGCGTCCTAACGGGTTTTCATCTGTCACCTGAGCATCGGCCCTCTCTTCGAGCCGGCTGTGAACGCTGGCCTTGTTATCTGACTGGTCATGCCGATCAGTCCTGCCCCCCTGCCTATCATGGCGTTTATCTTCCGACCGATCATATCGGTCACTTCTGCCCCCCAGCCGATCACGCACGGGAGGGCGCTGGTCATCTTGGTTGCGCCAATTCCTGCTGATCGGTTCTGGCCTTCCGTCTCTGGAGCGAGACCTGTTGAACGGCCGATTGCCACGATACGGACCGTTGCACTCTGGGCAAGTATCGGCCGAAGGTAGCCTGAGGTTATTTTCCCAACAATGAATGAAGAACGGGCATCTCCAGTGCTCCTCGTGCCGACGCATCGCCTCTTCTCGGGACCTTGAGCGTTCATGCTGACGTTGGTACTTCTGGAGCAGGAACTGGGAAGTAATGCGTGGCCCTTCTGACTCACCATCGTCGTCCTCAATCCGTCGCTTCCCTTTGACATCTTCAGGCGTAGCTTGATTTCTGGGATCGACAGCGCCGCTCTTTTTGGCCGATTCGGACGTCAGCACTTTTGTTTGGAGTGAATTCTTCCCCGTGTCAACCATGTTGGTAGGAAAGGGGTGTTGGTCGATCTTCATTGGCTTGGCCTATTTTGCCGGCACTTCAAATTTAAGTCTGCCTTGCTCAATGGCCGACTGTATCTGTTGCCTGAAGATCTTGCACTCGTTGGTATCGTGTGACGTGGCATTGTGCCACTTGCAATACTTCATCTTTTTTAATTGTTCGGCAGAAGGTATTGTATGGTATGCTGAGAGTTTAATCTGCCCTTCCTGGAGAAGAAGATCGAAGATTTTATCGGCCTTAGTTGTGTCAAAACCGAATGCTTCTGGCTCTTTTTTGCCAGATGGACATGATATTGGCTTCTTCCCCTTGATCCACTCCGCAAGTCCGACTTCAACATCTTCTTCATCCTCTAATTCTTCCAGGAACGCCACTTTCTTTTGGAAATTCCTCCGTGGATCGAAAGAACACACCTCCTGTCCGGATAATCAGTGAACAATCTGGCTCAGACTCTCGAACTCCTGTGAAGCATACCTTTCTTTGATGTGGGGCAGAAGTCCTTGGAAAGCTATATCGGCCAACTGCGCATCCGTTAAAGCCAGGGAGTAGCATTTGTTTCTGATCTCCCAAAACCTCTGTATATATGAGGGTATCGGCTCATCACTTCTTTGCCGGAGGCTAGTTAGATCGGACAGCTTCATCTCATGTACCCCGGCATAGAAGTACTTGTGGAACTGTCTCTCTAAATCGGCCCATGTGATAATTGAGTTTGGCGGCAAAGTCGTGAACCATTGGAAGGCCGAACCAGACAGAGATGACGAAAACAACCGTACCCATAGGGCGTCTTGCGTAGCTGCTTCTCCGCATTGGATGATGAATCTATTCACATGCTCTACGGTCGAAGTATCATCCATCCCCGAAAATTTAGTGAAATCAGGAACTTTATACCGATGGGGGAACGGCAACAAGTCATATGTAGACGGGTATGGTGTTCTGTAGGTATAAGTTTGCACTTTCAGCTTCAAGCCGAATTGTTCCTGCATTACCTCCGCAATACGTGCCGACCAATCTGGCTGTTGCTGGTGAATTATTGGCGGAGGCGTCGGCACATGCTGGTAAATCGGAGGCTGAATAAATGGAGGCTGACTGAAAGGTGGTATTTGAGTGTAAGCCGGCTGTGTGGTAAAGGTCGGCTGTTTGAATGAACCACTTGTTTCATCATATAGCATGAGCTCTGCTGTCTTATTGACCTCCGGAGCGACAGGCTGGTATGGTGGTATGGTCGGCTGAATGGCCACTTGAAAAGATGCCTGGAACGGTGGGTTCCCTTGACGGGCCGATTGATTCAGACCGGCCGTGGCTGATGGTGCCCCCCAGGGTGATGGGCTGACTGGAGGGAATGGTGCAGAGGACAGCTGGGTAGAGCCATATCCCAAAGGAGTTGATGATGCAGAAGCGCCTGAATTCCCGACAGAAAATTGAATCGGCTGTGAAGCCGAATACAGATAAGTCTGATTTGGTGGAATCGGCTGAAAATACGTTGGTCCTCTGTACCCTTGGGGTACCCCACCAACAAAGGAGTTGACAACAGCGTTGTGCACCATGTTGGAAAGTACCGGGGAGTGATCAATGAAGGCGTGATGAATAGACTGTTGAATCATATCGGACATTCTATCCGAATCTTCAGAAATCGTGATCTGGCGGGGAGCAGGGAACGGAGTTTTCTTGATGGTTTCCCCGCTTCTGGAGCGACTGAAAGACTTCAGGCAAGCTTTCCGGAACTGAGCCGTATACTTGTCCAGCTCTTCCTTCTAGTCGTCCTTCAGATCTGCTTCCGTCACTTCGATTACGTTATCCTCGGAGACTTCAGCAGCTTTCAACATAATGGCGGTTGTATTGGTCCCACCGGGCGTGCCAAAAGTGTGTTGGCGCTAGAAATCGGTCAACCGAATCCAAGCGACCGACACACGACCCGGGAGAATCTGCTTAGCTCCTGTTCGGGTGAATGCCCTGGTGCGGTTCGCGCGGCGTGCCAGCCAATCTGACCTGTTGATTGGCAAGGAAGAACACGTGTCACGTCCAGAAATTATGATCGGCTAAGTTTCCGATCGAGAGAGTTTATCGGCGAATCGGCCGATTTACTATGATGAAATCGGCTATAAGACAGCCTGATCTCTATAGCCTTGTAGATAGGAAATTGCTAAAGTGATCGGTACAAAGCTTATGAGAACAACACTAGGAACAGATCTAATCGGCAATAGATGAGTCTAACGATAGAAAATAAAGAAAGCCGATACTACTGATTCCTAGCTGGATAACTGGTGATAAAAACTAGAAAAACAGGTAAAAACCTATGAATCTAGTAAATATCGTTAACTAGTGAATAAATCTAAACGAAACAACAGCGATACGCCCGGAGTTAAGGCTTAGATATTACTCGATAAACAGAACTTACAGAATCGGCCGGAGATCAAGTTGATGCAGCCCTGCCAACCCGCACGAACCCGTAGAAAAGAGAAAAGTAATAGCGAAGTCGCTTGAAAGTAAGTACGAGGAAAAAAGTAGCTTGTTGTATTGATTGGTTGATGATTACAGATTCACAAAGGTAGCTATTTATAGCCCCGTACAGATAACTTCTTAACCGACTAGAATTCTATCCCTAATTCAAACAGAAAACGAATATCTACAAGCACAATCCGTGCTAAGTTGGTTACTCTACGCCTCGTGGGCTGACTTCCACCTCATCCTTCCATCCCTTTCTGAGCCCATACAGGCCCAATTAGCCCATCCCCCTAATCGGCCGATTCCTAATCGGCAAAAGATTACCGATTGGGACTCTGGTATATTCGACCCAGAGTGAGACAGAAGTCACCGGCCGATCTCACACTGTAGCACCATTTGGCCGATTCCCAACTGTGCTTCTCCGATTCCCCTTCTTCTTGGCGCCGATTCTACTAGTGACGAAATCTGGCGTCAACAGCCGTTTTGGGGGTAATCGTCACCTACAGCACTTGATTTCATGGCCGAAAACGAGTCCGGAGGCAATTTTCACGTCTTCGGTCGATCCCCCACATTTTCGACCCCGGTTGCCGGTGTGGCCGTTTCTGGGCTAACCGTGAACTATAGCACATGATTTCATGGCCGAAAACGCGTCAGGAGGCCATTTTCACGTCTTTGGTCCATCCCCCACGGTTTCAACCCCGGTTGTCGATGTGGCCATTTTCAGGCTAACCATGACCTATAGCACACGATTTCATGGCAGAAAACGAGTCCTAAGGCCATTTTCACGTCTTCAATCCATCCCCCACGTTTTCAACCCCGGTTACCGTTGTGGCCGTTTTCGGGCTAACCGTGACCTATAGCACACGATTTCATGGTCGAAAATGAGTCCGAAGGCCATTTTCACGTTTTCGGTCTAACCCCCATGTTTTTGACCTCAGTGCTGGTGTGGCCATTTCGGTCCGTCCCTCACGTTTTCGACCCCGGTTGCTGACGTGGCCGTTTTTAGGTTAACTGTGACCTATAGCACACGATTTCATGGCCGAAAATGCGTCCGGACGCCATTTGCACGTATTCAGTCCGCCCCCCACGTTGTCGACCCCGGTTGTTGGTGTGGCCATTTTCGAGCTACCCGTGATCAATAGCACACGATTTCTTGGCTGAAAACGCGTCCGGAGGCCATTTTCACATCTTTGGTCCATCCCCCATGGTTTTGAACCCGGTTGCCGGTGTGCCCGTTATCGGGCTAACCGCGACCTATAGCACACGATTTGATGGCAGAAAACGCGTCCGGAGGCTATTTTCACGACTTCGATCCAACCCCACGTTTTCGACTCCTATTGCCGGTCTAGCGATTTCGGGCTAACCGTGACCTATATCAAACGATTTCATGGCCGAAAATGCGTCCGGAGGCCATTTTCACGTCTTTGGTCCATCCCTCACGTTTTCGACCCCGGTTGCCGTTGTGGTCGTTTTCAGGCTAACCGTGACCTATAGCACATGATTTCATTGCCGAAAACGCGTCCGGAGGCCATTTTCACGTCTTCGGTCCATCCCTCACGTTTTCAACCTCAGTTGCCAATGTAGCTGTTTTCAGGCTAACCGTGACCTATAGCAAATGATTTCATGGCCGAAAACGCGTCCGGAGGCCATGTGCACGTATTCGGTCCGTCCCTCACGTTTTCGACCCCAGTTGCCGGTGTTGCCATTTTCGGTCTAACCGTGACCAATAGGACGCGATTTCTTGGCCGAAAACGCGTTCGGAGGCCATTTTCACGTCTTCGATCCATCCCCCACGGTTTCGACCCCGGTTCCCGGTGTGGCCGTTTTCGGGCTAACCGTGTCCTATAGCACACGATTTGATGACCGACAACGAGTCCGGAGGCCATTTTCACGTCTTCGGTCATTCCCCACATGTTCAACCCCCGTTGGTGGTGTGGACGTTTTCCGGCTAACCGTGACCTATAGCACATGATTCATGGCCGAAAACGCGTCTGGAGGCTATTTGCATGTATTCGGTCCGTCCCTCACGTTTTCGACCCCGGTTGCTGACGTGGCCGTTTTTAGGTTAACTGTGACTTATAGCACACGATTTCATGGCCGAAAACGCGTCCGGACGCCATTTGCACATATTCGGTCCGCCCCCCACGTTGTCGACCCCGGTTGTTGGTGTGGCCATTTTCGAGCTACCCGTGACCAATAGCACACGATTTCTTGGCTGAAAACGCGTCCGTAGGCCATTTTCACATCTTTGGTCCATCCACTATGGTTTTGAACCCGGTTGCCGGTGTGCCCGTTTTCGGGCTAACCGTGACCTATAGCACACGATTTGATGGCATAAAACGCGTCCGGAGGCTATTTTCACGACTTCGATCCATCCCCCACGTTTTCGACTCCTATTGCCGGTCTAGCGATTTTCGGGCTAACCGTGACCTATATCACACGATTTCATGGCCGAAAACGCGTCCGGAGGCCATTTTCACATCTTTGGTCCATCCCTCACGTTTTCAATTCCGGTTGCCGGTGTGGTCGTTTTCAGGCTAACCGTGACCTATAGCACACGATTTCATGGCCGAAAACACGTCCGGAGGCCATTTTCATGTCTTCGGTCCATCCCTCACGTTTTCAACCTCAGTTGCCAATGTGGCTGTTTTCAGGCTAACCGTGACCTATAGTACATTATTTCATGGCCGAAAACGCGTCCGGAGGCCATTTGCACGTATTCGGTCCGTCCCTCACGTTTTCGACCCCAGTTGCCGGTGTTGCCATTTTCGGTCTAACCGTGACCAATAGGACGCGATTTCTTGGCCGAAAACGCATTCGGAGGCTATTTTCACGTCTTCGATCCATCCCCCACGGTTTCGACCCCGGTTCCCGGTGTGGCCGTTTTCGGGCTAACCGTGTCCTATAGCACACGATTTGATGGCCGACAATGAGTCCGGAGGCCATTTTCACGTCTTCGGTCATTCCCCACATGTTCAACCCCCGTTGGTGGTGTGGACGTTTTCTGGCTAACCGTGACCTATAGCACATGATTTCATGGCCGAAAACGCGTCTGGAGACTATTTGCACCTATTCGGTCCGTCCCTCACGTTTTCGACCCCGGTTGCTGACGTGGCCGTTTTTAGGTTACATGTGACCTACAGCACACGATTTCATGGCCGAAAACGTGTTCGGACGCCATTTGCACGTATTCGGTCCGCCCCCCACGTTGTCGACCCCGGTTGTTGGTGTGGCCATTTTCGAGCTACCCGTGACCAATAGCACACGATTTCTTGGCTGAAAACGCGTCCGGAGGCCATTTTCACATCTTTGGTCCATCCCCCATGGTTTTGAACCCGGTTGCCGGTGTGCCCGTTTTCGGGCTAACCGTGACTTATAGCACACGATTTGATGGCAGAAAACGCGTCCGGAGGTTATTTTCACGACTTCGATCCATCCCCCACGTTTTCGACTCCTATTGCCGGTCTAGCGATTTTCGGGCTAACCGTGACCTATATCACACGATTTCATGGCCGAAAACGCGTCCGGAGGCCATTTTCACGTCTTTGGTCCATCCCTCACGTTTTCGACCCCGGTTGCCAGTGTGGTCGTTTTCAGGCTAATCGTGACCTATAGCACACGATTTCATGGCCGAAAACGCGTCCGGAGGCCATTTTCACGTCTTTGGTCCATCCCTCACGTTTTCAACCTTAGTTGCTAATGTGGTTGTTTTCAGGCTAACCGTGACCTATAGCACATGATTTCATGGCCGAAAACGCGTCCGGAGGCCATTTGCACGTATTCGGTCCGTCCCTCACGTCTTCGACCCCAATTGCCGGTGTTGCCATTTTCGGTCTAACCGTGACCAATAGGACGCGATTTCTTGGCCGAAAACGCGTTTGGAGGCCACTTTCTCGTCTTCGATCCATCCCCCACGGTTACGACCCCGGTTCCCGGTGTGGCCGTTTTCGGGCTAACCGTGTCCTATAGCACACGATTTGATGGCTGACAACGAGTCCGGAGGCCATTTTCACGTCTTCGGTCATTCCCGACATGTTCAAACCCCGTTGGTGGTGTGGACGTTTTCCGGCTAACCGTGACCTATAGCACATGATTTCATGGCCGAAAACGCGTCTTGAGGCTATTTGCACGTATTCGGTCCGTCCCTCACGTTTTCGACCCCAGTTGCTGACATGGCCGTTTTTAGGTTAACTATTACCTATAGCACACGATTTCATGGCGGAAAACGTGTCCGGACGCCATTTGCACGTATTCGGTCCGCCCCCCACGTTGTCGACCCCGGTTGTTGGTGTGGCCATTTTCGAGTTACCCGTGACCAATAGCACATGATTTCTTGGCTGAAAACGCGTCCGGAGGCCAGTTTCACATCTTTGGTCCATCCCCCATGGTTTTGAACCCGGTTGCCGGTGTGCCCGTTTTCAGGCTAACCGTGACCTATAGCACACGATTTGATGGCCGAACACGCGTCCGGAGGCCATTTTCACTTCTTCCGTTGATCCCCCATGGTTTGAACCCCGGTTGCCTGTGTGGCCGTTTTCTGGCTAACCGCAACCTATAGCACATGATTTCATAGCCGAAAATACGTCTGGAGGCCAATTTCACGTCTTCGGTGGATCCCCCACTTTTTCGACCCCGGTTGTTGGTGTGGCCATGTTGGGGCAAACCGTGACCTATAGCACACGATTTCATGGTCGAAAACAAGTTCGGAGGCCACTTTCACATCTTTGGGCCATCCCCACGTTTTGTACCCTGGTTGCCGGTGTGGCCATTTTCGGGCTAACCGTGACCTATAGCACAAGATTTCATGGCCGAAAACGAGTCCGGAGGCCATTTTCACATCTTCGGTCCATCCCCTACGTTTTCGACCCTGGTTACCGGTGTGGCCGTTTTTGGGCTAACCGTGACCTATAGCACACGATCTCGTGGCCGAACACGCGTCCGGAGGCCATTTTCGCATGTTGCGTGGATCCCCCAATTTTTCGACCCTGGTTGCTGTTGTGGCCGTTTTGGTGACCTATAGCACACGTTTTTATAGTCAAAAATGAGTCCAGAGGCCATTTTCACGTCTTCGGTCCATCCCCACATTTTCGACGCCGGTTGCCGGAATGGCCATTTTCAGGCTAACCGTGACCTATAGCACACGATTTCATGGCCTAAAACGAGTCCGAACGCCATTTTCACGTTTTCGGTCTATCCCCCATGTTCTTGAGCCCGGTGCTTGTGTGGCCATTTCTGGGCTAACCGAGACCTATAGCACACGATTTCATGGCCGAAAACGCGTCCCGAGGCTATTTTCACGACTTCGATCCATCCCCCACGTTTTCGACTCCTGTTGCCGGTGTGGCCGTTGTCAGGCTAACCGTGACCTATAGCACACGATTTCATGGCTGAAAACGTGTCCGGAGGCTATTTTCACGACTTCGATCCATCCCCCACGTTTTTGACTCCTGTTGCCGGTGTGGCCGTTGTCGGGCTAACCGTGACCTATAGCACACGATTTCATGGCCGAAAACGCGTCCGGAGGCCATTTGCACGTATTCGGTCCGTCCCTCACGTTTTCGACCCCAGTTGCCGGTGTGGCCATTTTCGGTCTAACCGTGACCTATAGCACACGATTTCATGGCCGAGAACGAGTCCGGAGGCTATTTTCACATCTTCGCTCCATCCCCCATGTTTTCGACCCCGGTTACCGTTGTGGCCGTTTTCGGGCAAACCGTGACCTATAGCACACGATTTGATGGTCGAAAATGAGTCCGAAGGCCATTTTCACGTTTTCGGTCTAACCCCAATGTTTTTGACCCCGGTGCTGGTGTGGCCATTTCTGGGCTAAACGTGACCTATAGCACACGATTTCATGGCAGAAAACGCGTCCGGAGGCTATTTTCACGACTTCGATCCATCCCCCACGTTTTCGACTCCTATTGCCGGTCTAGCGATTTTCGGGCTAACCGTGACCTATATCACACGATTTCATGGCCGAAAACGCGTCCGGAGGCCATTTTCACATCTTTGGTCCATCCCTCACGTTTTCGACCCCGGTTGCCGGTGTGGTCGTTTTCAAGCTAACCGTGACCTATAGCACTGGATTTCATGGCCGAAAACGCGTTCGGAGGCCATTTTCACGTCTTCAGTCCATCCCTCACGTTTTCAACCTGAGTTGCCAATGTGGCTGTTTTCAGGCTAACCGTGACCTATAGCACATGATTTCATTGCCGAAAACGCATCCGGAGGCCATTTGCACGTATTCGGTCCGTCCCTCACCTTTTCGACCCCATTTGCCGGTGTTGCCATTTTCGGTCTAACCGTGACCAATAGGACGCGATTTCTTGGCCGAAAACGCGTCCGGAGGCCATTTTCACGTCTCCGGTCCATCCCCCACGGTTTCGACCCCCGTTGGTGGTGTGGACATTTTCAGGCTAACCGAGACCTATAGCACACGATTTCATAGCCGAAAACAAGTCCGGAGGCCATTTTCACAGCTTGGGTCCGTGCCCACATTTTCGACCCCAATTGGTGGTGTGGCCATTTTCGGTCTAACCGTGACCAATAGCACACGATTTCTTGGCCGAAAACGCGTCCGGAGGCCATTTTCACGTCTCCGGTCCATCCCCCACGGTTTCGACCCCCGTTGGTGGTGTGGACATTTTCAGGCTAACCGAGACCTATAGCACACGATTTCATAGCCGAAAACAAGTCCGGAGGCCATTTTCACAGCTTGGGTCCGTGCCCACATTTTCGACCCCAATTGGTGGTGTGGCCATTTTCGGTCTAACCGTGACCAATAGCACACGATTTCTTGGACGAAAACGCGTCCGGAGGCCATTTTCACGTCTTCAGCCAATCCCCCACGGTTTCGACCCCAGTTCCCGGTGTGGCCGTTTTTGGGCTAACCGTGTCCTATAGCAAACGATTTGATGGCCGAAAATGAGTTCGGAGGCCATTTTCACGTGTTCGGTCCATCCCCACATTTTCAACCCCCGTTGGTGGTGTGGACGTTTTCAGGCTAACCGAGACCTATAGCACACGATTTCATAGCCGAAAATGAGTCCTGAGGCCATTTTCAAATCTTCGGTCCATCCGCCACGTTTTCGACCCCGGTTACCGATGTGGCCGTTTTCGGGCTAACCGTGACCTATAGCACACGATTTCATGGCCGAAAAAGAGTCCGGAGGCCATTTTCATGTTTTCGGTCTATCCCCCATGTTTTCGACCCCGGTGCTGGTGTGGCCATTTCTGGGCTAACCGTGACCTATAGCACACGATTTCATGGCCGAGAAGGAGTCCGGAGGCCATTTTCACAGCTTGCGTCCATCGCCCACGTTTTCGACCCCGGTTGCCTGTGTGGCCGATTCTAGGCTATACGTGACCTATAGCACACGATTTCATGGCCGAAAACTCGTCAGGAGGCCATTTTCACGTCTTTGGTCCAACCCCCACGGTTTCAACCCCGGTTGACGATGTGGCCATTTTCAGGCTAACCATGACCTATAGCACACGATTTCATGGTTGAAAACGCGTTCGGAGGCCATTTTCACGTCTTCGGTCCATCCCCCACGTTTTCGACCCCGGTTACCAGTGTGGCCATTTTCGGGCTAACCGTGACCTATAGCACACGATTTCATCGCCGAAAACGAGTCCGAAGGCCATTTTCACATTTTCGGTCGATCCCCCATGTTTTTGACCCCGGTGCTGGTGTGGCCATTTCTAGGCTAACTGTGACCTATAGCACACGATTTCATGGCCGAGAATGAGTCCGGAGGCCATTTTCACAGCTTCGGTCCATCCCCCACGTTTTTGACCCCGGTTGCCGGTGTGGCCATTTCTAGGCTAACCGTGACCTATAGCGCACGATTTCATGGCCGAAAACGCGTCAGGAGGCCATTTTCACGTCTTTGGTCCATCCCCATGGTTTCAACCTTGGTTGTCGATGTGGCCATTTTCAGGCTAACCATGACCTATAGCACACTATTTCATGGCCGAAAATGCGTTCAGAGGCCATTTTCACATCTTCGGTCCATGCCCCTCGTTTTCGACCCCGGTTGCCGGTGTTTCCATTTTCGGGCTAACCGTGACCTATAGCACAAGATTTCATGGCCGAAAACGAGTTCGAAGGCCATTTTCACGTTTTCGGTCTATCCCCCATGTATTTGACCCCGGTGCTGGTGTGGTGATTTCTGGGCTAACCGTGACCTATAGCACACGATTTCATGGCCGAAAACGCGTCCAGAGGCTATTTTCACGACTTCGATCCATCCCCCATATTTTCAACTCCTGTTGCTGGTGTGGCCGTTTCTGGGCTAACCGTGACCTATATCACACGATTTCATCGCCGAAAACGCGTCCGGAGGCCATTTTCACGTCTTCGGTCCCGGTTGACAGTGTGGCCGTTTTCAGGCTAACCGTGACCTAGCACATGATTTCATGGCTGAAAACGCGTTCGGAGGCTATTTTCACGTCTTCGGTCCATCCCCCACGGTTTCGACCCCGGTTCTCGGTGTGGCAGTTTTCGGGCTAACCGTGTCCTATAGCAGATGATTTCATGGCCGAAAACGAGTCCGGAGGCCATTTTCACATATTCGGTCCAGCCCCACATTTTGAACCCCTGTCGGTATGTGGACGTTTTCGGGCTAACCGTGAATTATAGCACACGATTTCATGGCCAAAAACGAGTCCGAGGCCATTTTCACAGCTTGGGTCCATCCCCCATGTTTTCGACTCCAGTTTCCGGTGTGGCCGTTTTGGGGCTAATTGTCACCTATAGCACATGATTTCATGGCCGAAAACGAGTCCGGAGGCTATTTTCACGTCTTCGGTCTACCCCCCACACGTTCAACCCCGGTTGCCGGTGTGGCCGTTTCTAGGCTAACCGTGACCTATAGCACACGATTTGGTGGCCGAAAACGTGTCCGAAGGCCATTTTCACGTCTTGGGTCCATTCCTCACGTTTTTGATCCCGGTTGCCGGTGTGGCCATTTTCGGTCTAACCGTGGCCAATAGCACACGATTTCTTGGCTGAAAACGCGTCCGTAGGCCATTTTCACGTCTTCAGTCCATCCCCCACGGTTTCGACACCGGTTCCCGGTGTGGCCGTTTTCGGGCTAACCGTGTCCTATAGCACACGATTTGATGGCCGAAAACGAGTCCGGAGGCCATTTTCACGTCTTCGGTGCATCCCCACATTTTCAACCCCCGTTGGTGGTGTGGACGTTTTCAGGCTAACCGAGACCTATAGCACACGATTTCATGGCCGAAAACAAGTCCGGAGGCCATTTTCACAGCTTGGGTCCGTCCCTATGTTTTCGACCCCAGTTGCTGGTGTGGCCGTTTTGGGGCTAATCGTCACCTATAGCAAACGATTTAATGTCCGAAAACGAGTCCGGAGGCTATTTTCACGTCTTTGGTCTATCCCCCACATTTTTGACCCCGGTTGCCAGTGTGGCCATTTCTGGGCTAACTGTGACCTATAGCACACGATTTCATGGCCGAAAACGCGTCAGGAGGCCATTTTCACGTCTTTGGTCCATCCCCGACGGTTTCAACCCCAGTTGTCGATGTGGCCATTTTCAGGCTAACCATGACCTATAGCACACGATTTCATGGCCGAAAATGAGTCCTGAGGCCATTTTCACGTCTTCGGTCCATCCCCCACGTTTTCGACCCCGGCTACCAGTGTGGCCGTTTTCGGGCTAACCGTGACCTATAGCACACGATTTCATCGCCGAAAACACGTTCGGAGACTATTTTCACGACTTCGATCCATCCCCCACGTTTTCGACTCCTGCTGCCCGTATGGCCGTTTTCAGGCTAAGCGTGACCTATAGCACACGATTTCATGGTTGAAAATGAGTCCGAAGGCCATTTTCACGTTTTCGGTCCAACCCCCATGTTTTTGACCCCGGTGCTGGTGTGGCCATTTTGGGGCTAATCGTCACCTATAGCACATGATTTCATGGCCAAAAACGCGTCCGGAGGCCATTTGTACGTATTCGGTCGATCCCTCATGTTTTCGACCCAGTTGCCAGTGTGGCTATTTTTGATCTAACTATGACCAATAGCACACGATTTCTTGGCCGAAAACGCGTCCAGAGGCCATTTTCACGTCTTCAGCCCATCCCCCACGATTTCGACCCCGGTTCCCGGTGTGGCCGTTTTCGGGCTAACCGTGTCCTATAGCACACAATTTGATGGCCGAAAACGAGTTCAGAGGCCATTTTCACATCTTCAGTCCATCCCCACATTTTCAACCCCTGTTGGTGGTGTGGACGTTTTCAGGCTAACCGAGACCTATAGCACACGATTTCATGGCCGAAAATGAGTCCTGAGGCCATTTTCACGTCTTCGGTCCATCCCCCACGTTTTCGACCCCGGTTACCGATGTGGCCGTTTTCGGGCTAACCGTGACCTATAGCACACGATTTCGTGGCCGAAAAAGAGTCCGATGGCCATTTTCATATTTTCCGTCTATCCCCCATGTTTTTGACCCCGGTGCTGGTGTGGCCATTTCTGGGCTAACTGTGACCTATAGCACACGATTTCATGGCCGAAAACGCGTCCGGAGGCTATTTTCACGACTTCGATCCATCCCCAACGTTTTCCACTCCTGTTGTCGGTATGGCCGTTTTCGGGCTAACCGTGACCTATATCACACGATTTCATGGCCGAAAATGCGTCCGGAGGCTAGTTTCACGTCTTCGGTCCATCCCTCACGTTTTCGACCCCGGTTGCCGGTGTGGCCATTTTCAGTCTAACCGTGACCTATAGCACACGATTTCATGGTCGAAAACGCGTCCGGAGGCCATTTTCACATCTTCGGTCCATCCCTCACGTTTTCGACCCAGGTTGCCGGTGTGGCTGTTTTCAGGCTAACCGTGACCTATAGCACACGATTTCATGGCTGAACACGCGTTTGGAGGCCATTTTCATGTCTTCAATTCACCCCCCTTGTTTTCGACCCCAGTTGTTGGTGTGGCCGTTTTCGGGCTGACCGTGACCTATAGCACATGATTTCATGGCCGAACATGCGTCTGGAGGCCATTTTCATGTCTTCGATGCATGTCCCTCGTTTTCGACCCCGGTTGTCGGTGTGGCCGTTTTCGGGCTAACCGTGACCTATAGCACACGATTTCATGGCCCAAAACGCGTCCGGAGGCCATTTGCACGTATTTGATCCGTCCCTCACGTTTTCGACCCCAGTTGCCGGTGTGGCCATTTTCGGTCTAACCGTGACCAATAGCAGACGATTTGATGGCCGAAAACAAGTCCGGAGGCCGTTTTCACGTCTTCGGTCCATCCCCACATTTTCAACCCCCGTTGGTGGTGTTGACGTTTTCCGGCTAACCGTGACCTATAGCACATGATTTCATGGCCGAAAACGCGTCCGGAGGCCATTTGCACGTATTCGGTCCGTCCCTCACGTTTTTGACCCCAGTTGCCGGTGTGGCCATATTCGGTCTAACCGTGACAAATAGCACATGATTTCTTGGCCAAAAACGCGTCCGGAGGCCATTTTCACATCTTCGGTCCATCCCCCACGGTTTCGACCCCGGTTCTCGCTGTGGCTGTTTTCGGGCTAACCGTGTCCTATAGCACACGATTTGATGGCGGAAAACGAGTCCGGAGGCCATTTACACGTCTTCGGTCCATCCCTACATTTTCAACCCCCGTTGGTGGTGTGGACGTTTTCAGGCTAACCGAGACCTATAGCACACGATTTCATGGCCGAAAACAAGTCCGGAGACCATTTTCACAGATTGGGTCGGCCACATGTTTTCGACCTCAGTTTCCGGTGTGGCTGTTTTGCAGCTAATCGTCACCTATAGCACACTATTTCATGGCCGAAAACAAGTCCGAAGGCTATTTTCACGTCTTCGGTCTATCCCCCACATTTTCGACCCCGGTTGCCGGTGTGGCCATTTTTGGGCTAACCGTGACCTATAGCACACGATTTCATGGCCGAAAACGCGTCACGAGGCCATTTTGACGTCTGTGGTCCATCCCCCACGGTTTCAACCCCGGTTGTCGATGTGGCCATTTTCAGGCTAACCATGACCTATAGCACACGATTTAATGGCCGAAAATGAGCCCTGAGGCCATTTTCACGCCTTCGGTCCATCCCCCAAGTTTTCGATCCCGGTTATCGGTGCGGCCGTTTTTGGGCTAACCGTGACCTATAGCACACAATTTCATGGCCGAAAATGATTCCGAAGGCCATTTTCATGTTTTCGGTCTATCCCCCATGTTTTTGACCCTGGTCCTGGTGTGGCCATTTCTGGGCTAACCGTGACCTATAGCACACGATTTCATAGCCGAAAACGCGTCCGGAGGCCATTTTCACGTATTCGGTCCATCCCTCACGTTTTCGACCCCGGTTGCCGGTGTGGCCGTTTTCAGGCTAACCGTGAACTAGCACATGATTTCATGGCTGAAAACGCGTTTGGAGGCCATTTTCATGTCTTCGGTCCATCCCCCACGGTTTCGACCCCGGTTCTCGGTGTGGCAGTTTTTGGGCTAACCGTGTCCTATAGCAGACGATTTCATGGCCGAAAACAAGTCCGGAGGCCATTTCCACAGCTTGGGTCCGTGCCCACATTTTCGACCCCAGTTGGTGGTGTGGCCATTTTTGGTCTAACCGTGACCAATAGCACACGATTTCTTGGACGAAAACGCGTCCGGAGGCCATTTTCACGTCTTCAGCCAATCCACCACGGTTTCGACCCCAGTTCCCGGTGTGGCCGTTTTTGGGCTAACCGTGTCCTATAGCAAACGATTTGATGGCCGAAAATGAGTTCGGAGGCCATTTTCACATGTTCGGTCCATCCCCACATTTTCAACCCCCGTTGGTGGTGTGGACGTTTTCAGGCTAACCGAGACCTATAGCACACGATTTCATAGCCGAAAATGAGTCCTGAGGCCATTTTCAAATCTTCGGTCCATCCGCCACGTTTTCGACCCCGGTTACCGATGTGCCCATTTTCAGGCTAACCGTGACCTATAGCACACGATTTCATGGCCGAAAAAGAGTCCGAAGGCCATTTTCATGTTTTCGGTCTATCCCTCATGTTCTCGACCCCGGTGCTGGTGTGGCCATTTCTGCGCTAACCGTGACCTATAGCACACGATTTCATGGCCGAGAATGAGTCCGGAGGCCATTTTCACAGCTTGCGTCCATCGCCCACGTTTTCGACCCCGGTTGCCGGTGTGGCCGATTCTGGGCTAACCGTGACCTATAGCACATGATTTCATGGCCGAAAACTCGTCAGGAGGCCATTTTCACGTCTTTGGTCCAACCCCCACGGTTTCAACCCCGGTTGACGATGTGGCCATTTTCAGGCTAACCATGACCTATAGCACACGATTTCATGGTCGAAAACGCGTTCGGAGGCCATTTTCACGTCTTCGGTCCATCCCCCACGTTTTCGACCCCGGTTACCGGTGTGGCCGTTTTCGGGCTAACCGTGACCTATAGCACACGATTTCATCGCCGAAAATGAGTCCGAAGGCCATTTTCACATATTCGGTCGATCCCCCATGTTTTTGACCCCGGTGCTGGGTGGCCATTTCTAGGCTAACTGTGACCTATAGCACACGATTTCATGGCCGAGAATGAGTCCGGAGGCCATTTTCACAGCTTCGGTCCATTCCCCACGTTTTCGACCCCGGTTGCCGGTGTGGCCATTTCTGGGCTAACCGTGACCTATAGCGCACGATTTCATGGCCGAAAACGCGTCAGGAGGCCATTTTCACGTCTTTGGTCCATCCCCATGGTTTCAACCCCGGTTGTCGATGTGGCCATTTTCAGGCTAACCATGACCTATAGCACACTATTTCATGGCCGAAAACGCGTTCAGAGGCCATTTTCACATCTTCGGTCCATCCCCCACGTTTTCGACCCCGGTTACCGGTGTTTCCATTTTCGGGCTAACCGTGACCTATAGCACAAGATTTCATGGCCGAAAACGAGTTCGAAGGCCATTTTCACGTTTTCGGTCTATCCCCCATGTATTTGACCCCGGTGCTGGTGTGGTGATTTCTGGGCTAACCGTGACCTATAGCACACGATTTCATGGCCGAAAACGCGTCCAGAGGCTATTTTCACGACTTCGATCCATCCCCCATGTTTTCAACTCCTGTTGCTGGTGTGGCCGTTTCTGGGCTAACCGTGACCTATATCACACGATTTCATCGCCGAAAACGCGTCCGGAGGCCATTTTCACGTCTTCGGTCCATCCCTCACGTTTTCGACCCCGGTTGCCGGTGTGGCCGTTTTCAGGCTAACCGTGACCTAGCACATGATTTCATGGCTGAAAACGCGTTCGGAGGCCATTTTCACGTCTTTGGTCCATCCCCCACGGTTTCGACCCCGGTTCTCGGTGTGGCAGTTTTCGGGCTAACCGTGTCCTATAGCAGACGATTTCATGGCCGAAAACGAGTCCGGAGGCCATTTTCACATATTCGGTCCAGCCCCACATTTTCAACCCCCGTCGGTATGTGGACGTTTTCGGGCTAACCGTGAATTATAGCACACGATTTCATGGCCAAAAACGAGTCCGAGGCCATTTTCACAGCTTGGGTCCATCCCCCATGTTTTCGACTCCAGTTTCCGGTGTGGCCGTTTTGGGGCTAATTGTCACCTATAGCACATGATTTCATGGCCGAAAACGAGTCCGGAGGCTATTTTCACGTCTTCGGTCTACCCCCCACACGTTCAACCCCGGTTGCCGGTGTGGCCGTTTCTAGGCTAACCGTGACCTATAGCACACGATTTGGTGGCCGAAAACGTGTCCGAAGGCCATTTTCACGTCTTGGGTCCATTCCTCACGTTTTTGATCCCGGTTGCCGGTGTGGCCATTTTCGGTCTAACCGTGGCCAATAGCACACGATTTCTTGGCTGAAAACGCGTCCGTAGGCCATTTTCACGTCTTCAGTCCATCCCCCACGGTTTCGACACCGGTTCCCGGTGTGGCCGTTTTCGGGCTAACCGTGTCCTATAGCACACGATTTGATGGCCGAAAACGAGTCCGGAGGCCATTTTCACGTCTTCGGTGCATCCCCACATTTTCAACCCCTGTTGGTGGTGTGGACGTTTTCAGGCTAACCGAGACCTATAGCACACGATTTCATGGCCGAAAACAAGTCCGGAGGCCATTTTCACAGCTTGGGTCCGTCCCTATGTTTTCGACCCCAGTTGCTGGTGTGGCCGTTTTGGGGCTAATCGTCACCTATAGCAAACGATTTAATGTCCGAAAACGAGTCCGAACGCTATTTTCACGTCTTTGGTCTATCCCCCACATTTTTGACCCCGGTTGCCAGTGTGGCCATTTTTGGGCTAACTGTGACCTATAGCACACGATTTCATGGCCGAAAACGCGTCAGGAGGCCATTTTCACGTCTTTGGTCCATCCCCGACGGTTTCAACCCCAGTTGTCGATGTGGCCATTTTCAGGCTAACCATGACCTATAGCACACGATTTCATGGCCGAAAATGAGTCCTGAGGCCATTTTCACGTCTTCGGTCCATCCCCCACGTTTTCGACCCCGGCTACCAGTGTGGCCGTTTTCGGGCTAACCGTGACCTATAGCACACGATTTCATCGCCGAAAACACGTTCGGAGACTATTTTCACGACTTCGATCCATCCCCCACGTTTTCGACTCCTGCTGCCCGTATGGCCGTTTTCAGGCTAAGCGTGACCTATAGCACACGATTTCATGGTTGAAAATGAGTCCGAAGGCCATTTTCACGTTTTCGGTCCAACCCCCATGTTTTTGACCCCGGTGCTGGTGTGGCCATTTTGGGGCTAATCGTCACCTATAGCACATGATTTCATGGCCAAAAACGCGTCCGGAGGCCATTTGTACGTATTCGGTCGATCCCTCATGTTTTCGACCCAGTTGCCAGTGTGGCTATTTTTGATCTAACTATGACCAATAGCACACGATTTCTTGGCCGAAAACGCGTCCAGAGGCCATTTTCACGTCTTCAGCCCATCCCCCACGATTTCGACCCCGGTTCCCGGTGTGGCCGTTTTCGGGCTAACCGTGTCCTATAGCACACAATTTGATGGCCGAAAACGAGTTCAGAGGCCATTTTCACATCTTCAGTCCATCCCCACATTTTCAACCCCTGTTGGTGGTGTGGACGTTTTCAGGCTAACCGAGACCTATAGCACACGATTTCATGGCCGAAAATGAGTCCTGAGGCCATTTTCACGTCTTCGGTCCATCCCCCACGTTTTCGACCCCGGCTACCAGTGTGGCCGTTTTCGGGCTAACCGTGACCTATAGCACACGATTTCATCGCCGAAAACACGTTCGGAGACTATTTTCACGACTTCGATCCATCCCCCACGTTTTCGACTCCTGCTGCCCGTATGGCCGTTTTCAGGCTAAGCGTGACCTATAGCACACGATTTCATGGTTGAAAATGAGTCCGAAGGCCATTTTCACGTTTTCGGTCCAACCCCCATGTTTTTGACCCCGGTGCTGGTGTGGCCATTTTGGGGCTAATCGTCACCTATAGCACATGATTTCATGGCCAAAAACGCGTCCGGAGGCCATTTGTACGTATTCGGTCGATCCCTCATGTTTTCGACCCAGTTGCCAGTGTGGCTATTTTTGATCTAACTATGACCAATAGCACACGATTTCTTGGCCGAAAACGCGTCCAGAGGCCATTTTCACGTCTTCAGCCCATCCCCCACGATTTCGACCCCGGTTCCCGGTGTGGCCGTTTTCGGGCTAACCGTGTCCTATAGCACACAATTTGATGGCCGAAAACGAGTTCAGAGGCCATTTTCACATCTTCAGTCCATCCCCACATTTTCAACCCCTGTTGGTGGTGTGGACGTTTTCAGGCTAACCGAGACCTATAGCACACGATTTCATGGCCGAAAATGAGTCCTGAGGCCATTTTCACGTCTTCGGTCCATCCCCCACGTTTTCGACCCCGGTTACCGATGTGGCCGTTTTCGGGCTAACCGTGACCTATAGCACACGATTTCGTGGCCGAAAAAGAGTCCGATGGCCATTTTCATATTTTCCGTCTATCCCCCATGTTTTTGACCCCGGTGCTGGTGTGGCCATTTCTGGGCTAACTGTGACCTATAGCACACGATTTCATGGCCGAAAACGCGTCCGGAGGCTATTTTCACGACTTCAATCCATCCCGAACGTTTTCCACTCCTGTTGTCGGTATGGCCGTTTTCGGGCTAACCGTGACCTATATCACACGATTTCATGGCCAAAAATGCGTCCGGAGGCTAGTTTCACGTCTTCGGTCCATCCCTCACGTTTTCGACCCCGGTTGCCGGTGTGGCCGTTTTCAGTCTAACCGTGACCTATAGCACACGATTTCATGGTCGAAAACGCGTCCGGAGGCCATTTTCACATCTTCGGTCCATCCCTCACGTTTTCGACCCAGGTTGCCGGTGTGGCTGTTTTCAGGCTAACCGTGACCTATAGCACACGATTTCATGGCTGAACACGCGTTTGGAGGCCATTTTCATGTCTTCAATTCACCCCCCTTGTTTTCGACCCCAGTTGTTGGTGTGGCCGTTTTCGGGCTGACCGTGACCTATAGCACATGATTTCATGGCCGAACATGCGTCTGGAGGCCATTTTCATGTCTTCGATGCATGTCCCTCGTTTTCGACCCCGGTTGTCGGTGTGGCCGTTTTCGGGCTAATCGTGACCTATAGCACACGATTTCATGGCCCAAAACGCGTCCGGAGGCCATTTGCACGTATTCGGTCCGTCCCTCACGTTTTCGACCCCAGTTGCCGGTGTGGCCATTTTCGGTCTAACCGTGACCAATAGCAGACGATTTGATGGCCGAAAACAAGTCCGGAGGCCGTTTTCACGTCTTCGGTCCATCCCCACATTTTCAACCCCCGTTGGTGGTGTTGACGTTTTCCGGCTAACCGTGACCTATAGCACATGATTTCATGGCCGAAAACGCGTCCGGAGGCCATTTGCACGTATTCGGTCCGTCCCTCACGTTTTTGACCCCAGTTGCCGGTGTGGCCATATTCGGTCTAACCGTGACAAATAGCACATGATTTCTTGGCCAAAAACGCGTCCGGAGGCCATTTTCACATCTTCGGTCCATCCCCCACGGTTTCGACCCCGGTTCCCGCTGTGGCCGTTTTCGGGCTAACCGTGTCCTATAGCACACGATTTGATGGCGGAAAACGAGTCCGGAGGCCATTTACACGTCTTCGATCCATCCCTACATTTTCAACCCCCGTTGGTGGTGTGGACGTTTTCAGGCTAACCGAGACCTATAGCACACGATTTGATGGCCGAAAACAAGTCCGGAGACCATTTTCACAGATTGGGTCGGCCACATGTTTTCGACC